>NW_027271809.1:1027500-1322795 GCF_040938485.1 Diadema antillarum | reverse complement strand
ACAATGTGTCCCAAGTCTGAAGGAGCGAAGACGTACATGCGACATTGCTCCGAGAGGAAATGCAAAGAATGTGGTCCCAAATTGTTGAGATCTTACCTGAGACCGCTGGTGGAAAAACACGGCCCTAAGCATATGACATGGAAGAAATGGATTCGGGTCAGAGTGGACGAGAATGGGAAGACGATCACCAAGCAACAGATTGTCACCAACGACGGGACAGTATCTCAATGTCTGGAGGAACTTGAAGGGGAGACGGTCACTATCAGTAAGCATCTGCATAGTGCGTCTTGGCAATCTCAGCAGTTTGCTACACTTACCAAGGACATGCCAAACAACTGGGTCGTCATGGTCTTGGACTTTGCAGAGAACTTTGTATGCAAGTACCAAGACGAAATACAAAGCGCACATTGGTATCACACAAACGTCACAATCCACCCTATTGTTTGCTATCACAGATGTCCAACATGTGATGAGACAATGCAGGAGTCACTCGTCTTCATAACAGGCGATAATCGACATACATATCATGCAGTGCACCAGTTCATGTCACAGGCAGTACAGCATCTCCGGCAAAACATGGAAATTGACAAGATCATCAGATTTACAGATCAATGTGCAGCCCAATACAAAAGTAGAGGACCATTCAAGGACATTGCTCTTGCACAGCAACATTACCAAGTTCCAGTAGAGCATCACTATTTTGGTGCCAGACATGGGAAAGGTCCGAGCGATGGGGAAACGGCTGTTGTGAAACGACAAGCTTCATTAGCTATTAGTTCTGGGCGTAAAGTAATGAACAATGCAAAAGATGTATATGAGTTCTGCCAAGATGAATTGACAATACAACCAAGCCAAGCCGAATGTCTCCACTTTCAACGGAAAGTGTTCTTCGTAGAGGAAATGAATCACAACAGAGATCACAAGGACGTCCAGACCATCAAGGGCACCAGGCAACTGCACTGTGTAAAGGGTGAAAGCAGTGGACGGCTGTGGACAAGGAACCTGTCTTGTTTCTGTAAAGGCTGTGTTCTCGGGAATCAGCAGTGTGACAGCAGAGGGACTGTAGATGACTGGAAAAGTGAAAAGCTGTTTGCTGCTACGATTGAGACATCTCATGGTAAGAACTAAATTAACCTTAATATTTACCTAGAAGGTTGCCAATATATATATTCATTTAGTATTATTGACTAATGCTAGTTATTTGTGATCCAAGCAGAAAGTTTTCAAACAGACCCATCTTATTCATTGGTTGTTTTAAAGTCAGTGGTTAATATTGTGGGTCGATTTAAAAAATTGTACAACTGCGATGTCTAAGCAGTGTAACAATGTTCAAGTGGATGAATAAACGGCCAAGAATATAAAAGTTTTGAAAATCCTGCCTTCACTATCCAGATTTCTATGAATAAAGAATGAACCATTTCAGTAACAGTTTATTCAACACTATAGCCAATGGGGAAATTTGAGCATCGTAAAACAGTCATTGCAAATTTACATTTTTGCAGTAGTATTTAAATTATCATTTTCACAGCAATTTTTGCAGGGCTTCATTTCTACACTATATCAGATTTACTAGTAGCACGTGGGACCATGTAGCTCAGATTTTTTTCAACTGGATTCATTGTTAACCAATGCCTTTAACATATATTTCTGTAAGTCCAGGGTTTTTGAAAGATGTTCTTAAACTTATAACTCATGAATTGCTGCTGCACATTACACCATTGTCTTGCCATACGCTGCCACGATGACCAAATGTTGTTCTATACTACAGAGTTAAATATGTGCGCACTATCTGTACATATTTTTCTTTGGATAGACCAATGTTTTTGTTCGTTACAGAGTGGTACAACAGCAAAATTGTGTAAGTGTGAGGTGTTCTTTACAGATACAGGTGATACTGAAGACCCGTCTTCCATGACTGTTGCAGATGATGACTTGGATGCTGACGGCCCGTCTTCCATGACTGATGCAGATGATTACTGGGAAAGCGAATCCTCCCCTTCCTCTTCACCTGTGAAACAACTGCATGTTACCGGTTTGTACAAATCAGTAATATCGCTGTTTATGTTTTCTTCAACCCTTTTTTATATTAGGGAGTTAATTTTGGCGATATGAAAAACAGTTTATTTGTCCCTCGGATGAAACATTTAAGGTAGCCAATGCCTTTTGCAGAGCCCACAAAATGCCCCAATCATTGTTTGAAACCAAAGATATTAGTATTTGGGCAATATCTGTGAAATTTCGAAATCAAAAGTTGTGTAGAATTCAAAAGATAACAGTTGTAGTGTAGTCGGCATTCAAGCAACAACAGTGCATTTATCGTTCGGGGACTGTAATATAATACTTAAAATCCAAATAATAATGTCAGTAGGTATACGAATGTCATAGTAAAGAATTCACTTATTTCTTTTTGCTGTATTTTTAGTGATAAAATATACCATGAACATGATCAATCGATCAAACAGGTCTGTAAAAGGTAGACTAAGTCTAGAATAAATGTAAGGCCTTATAATAAATATACCAAAATAATTTGAATCATAGTTTTCAACTTAACTCCATAAATAAAGTTGCACAGAGGTTTCACAATATTGTCTGCTTGAATACTGTAGTGTTCCCACTAATTCTGACAAATTTCATGCAAAAGTCATTGTCTACCATTAAGGTCTTTTTTATGTATAATCTTCAACTTTCACAGATAACGTGGTCATAGGTGTTCCAACTTCCCACCCGCCTTCTACGTCTGACAGACAGCTTCCCGTTGAAGTCCCAACTTCTAACTTGCTGTCTACTGGTACTGAGCTTCATGTTGAAGACCAAACCTCTCACTCGTCAACGTGTGACACACAGCTTCACATGGAACTCCCTACTTCTCACTCGCCATCTACTGCTGGCACTCGGGTTCATGTTACAGGTTTGTAAAAATTATTTTTTACATCTCAACTTTCAAAGTTCAATTCAAGATTCAAATAATTTACTATCATGCACTGAAGCATAGAAATCATTTCAAATTTTCTGATATACAAAGGAAAAAAATGGCAAGTGGTATAATGTTAACAAATGTACTTAAGATTTTACTTGTTCTAATCATTGAAATTGGTCCCTGCACATGTATTGATGTTCTTGGCAATTTAGGTTTTAACAATCATAGCGCACATGGATTGGAACCCCACCAGCATGAACCCAAACACATGCGCACACACACACATTTATACATACCTCACAAATGAACACACACCTGCAAATGTCCCCATTTTTAACGCTTAAGTCCACCCACACCAAAATACTGATGTGCACTTAAACACCTCAGTGACCTCACCCACTGCAATGCGTATGTATCCACGTGCACTTACAGCATGGAGTCAGCATGAACACACACGTGGGACACATGCTCACCTGCACCCAATTCTAGTCCCAAAATGTCTGTGTTATTTATGTTTAAAGTTAATATACCCAATTGCACATGCAATATATTATGTACATGTGAAGGGATATTTTTTTCCCAACAAGTTAATCACACCTCCACTTTATGCATATTTAGGGAGGCTGTTACAAGATTTATGGAGAGACATACCAGTTCAATTCTGTTCAAATGAGTTTTTCTGTGGATCAAAATTCTCTTTCAGAATAACTATGTCTGAATGCAGGAGGATGTATGTCTTCTTTCATATTAAAGATCACTGGAGATCCTTTTACTGATTATGTTACGTGCAGTACTGGTTATCTGAGAATTGTCTATTGGTGACAGTTTTCTTCTATTTTGCAAAAGCATTGTTACTTTATAATTTTAGATATTTTATCTTTATTCATATATACAGCTTATCGCCAAACTCAGGACCTTCAAACTGGGGATTTTGTTGCCGTTGTATATGGTAAGACGTGGTGGGTCGGAGAAGTCCTGGAGCTGAAAGGAGAAGATGCACATATCAACTTCTTACTCAATAAGGGTGATAACAAGTACTCTTGGCCAGACAAACCGGAGCAAGACTGGATTCGGAGAACTGGGATCTTTGCCATCTTCCCCTCTCCACCAATTCCTGTGTCCTCAAGACATCTTGGATTTGAAGAAAACACTTTTCGTTCACTGGCAACTAGAATCGACACATTCATCAATCTTGAAGAATAGGATTAGTAGGACAGGATGCTGCATTTTAGAACAGGAACATGTATATGTGAATTAAAACAGCCTCAGGACAGCTTTGGCATTCTTCAAATTTTCTAAAATGTTTTATTGGAAGAGTATCTAAATGTAAGGAATAAAATACAATGTTTAATGGTGAAAATTCACCTTCCGTATCTCATTCCATTGTATGTTTGCCTTTTTTCATTCTTCCCATGAAAGATATTAAAATTAGCAAATGCCGAAGCTGTTTCGATCCTTTTATGTTATGAGGCACTACTGGCCAGGATCTCCTGCACATCATTCAGTGTAGAGTCTTAGTGCTGTAGTATTCGGTTATTTTAAAACCCAGTTAACCTACTTCAAAAATATGGTTGTGTTTCGGTCATATAATGTACAAATTTTTATACAGGTTGTACATATTCCTTCATTATTTTGCAGGTAATATTTATAGTGATAATTTTACTCGTAATTCTATTTGTAATAATATTTTCAGAACATAATGAGAATCAAAACAGTTATCCAAACCCAAACCATTTTGACCAAAGACGGTTTGGTTACTGCTTTGTTAACCTTTTTACTACAGCACTAGTGTAGACGTGCAGGACTGCGCTGCAGTCATCAGCTGAGGAGCTAGTAGCATGTGGCCTCAACTAGAACAAAATGCAAATGAAAGTATGGGTTATTTGGAATTTTTCATGTGAAAAATGAAGTTTGAATTCTGAATCAAAACATTGATTGAAAAACAAACACACATGCTCATATAAAAAACTGTTGACAACTCATGAGAAACAGGAAAATCTTAAATCAACAAGATATTGTTATAATTCATGGTTTAGGAACTTAATTTTTAATTCATTTAATAGAATTGATATTTGTATGCTAATCAGAAATCAAGTTTTTATGTGACATTACTTTAATACTAAATAGAATGACACAAGTTAACAATACAGGGGAACCGAGAACAAGATTCTTAAATTTCTTGGGACCATCAAAGTTAGATTGCTGTATTGAATCCTTGATAGTATCAGGGCTATTATACATAAGTATTATGAGTATAGGGAACTTCATTATAGTGAGGTCCTTAAGACCATATAAATTAGTGTGTTATATTGTAAATATGTTCTACTAGTAACACAAAAGAATACAAAGAAGTGGGACAAGAAAGATTACATTGTAGTAGTGGAGTTCGTCAGATCAGTGTTCTACTGTTCTTTATAACAAGATTCCCCTGTATTAAAAAATGTAGTGTTCATCACAACGGTGATGGCAAAGAAATTCAAAGTTAGAATTCCTGTAATAACTTCAAAACTTGAACAAAAGCAAAATGCAGGCACTATGTGACTAAAATTAAAAGTATTGTAATAAAATAGTATCAATATAATGTACATGCAAGAATATGGATGTAAATATAAAAGTCACTGTAACTTGAAAACGCATTGATAAACCAATACAAGAACTGGAGTGCCAAAAATATTAGTAAGGTAACATGCAAGAAAATGTGAATATGAGTTGTAACAAAATCTGAAGATATTGGGAATTTCATTTTGAATTAATGAATAAAATTATAATTCTGTCGTTCAATATGTCATTGTGATAGGCATGCACATTAAATTTGAGCCTACCCAGACTACATGCATCAAGTTTTCTGTAATCTGTACATTGTGTAGGAGGAAAGATAATCTTTCAAAGAAGGGTAAACGATTGTAATTAATTAAAATTATCCATGTGATTGCTTATTTTTGTTCAATTAAAAGCTGTTCTTGAAGAAAATCAAACAAAAATAATGAGATACATGCATTATTTGAGTAAAACTAGCAATTTGATGTTTCACGTGTAACAGGACGCCGGTATCTTGGTGTCTTTGTTACATGTGAAACCACCAAATAAACTTTGGGACAAATACATTATGATTATAAGAATAAAATTCTTATATATATCTTTATATAATTATTCTCAGTCATTACTTGAAATTTAAAAATGTTGAAAGTCTGATAAATCGAAAGACAAATTTATTGTTTCACATGTAACAGGACACCAGAATCTTTGTGTAATTGTTACATGTGAAACCTTAAAATGAAGTTTGGGCAAATAGTCATTTTGTATATGTGTCCGCATCTTTACTCTCCGATCTTATTTAAACATTAACCTGTCCTCTTATGCTTCACTCTATTTCCTTTATTATTCATGCTACATTTAAAAGAATATTAACAAATAGGACACTATTTTAGTGTTTCACATGTAACGGGACACCGGTATCTT
Source organism: Diadema antillarum (assembly GCF_040938485.1). Classification (NCBI taxonomy): domain Eukaryota; kingdom Metazoa; phylum Echinodermata; class Echinoidea; order Diadematoida; family Diadematidae; genus Diadema; species Diadema antillarum. The sequence goes on along the minus strand of NW_027271809.1, from coordinate 1,316,419 downwards.
GGTGTCTTTGTTACATGTGAAACCACCAAATAAACTTTGGGACAAATACATTATAATTATAAGAATAAAATTCTTATATATATCTTTATATAATTATTCTCAGTCATTACTTGAAATTTAAAAATGTTGAAAGTCTTATAAATCGAGAGACAAATTTATTGTTTCACATGTAACAGGACACCATAATCTCTGTGTAATTGTTACCTGTGAAACCTTAAAATGAAGTTTGGGCAAATAGTCATTTTCTGTATGTCCGCATCTTTACTCTCCGATCTTATTTAAACATCAACCTGTCCTCTTATGCTTCACTCTATTTCCTTTATTATTCATGCTACATTTAAAAGAATATTAACAAATAGGACACTATTTTAGTGTTTCACATGTAACAGGACACCAGAAAATCTGTGTAATTGTTACATGTGAAACCGTAAATGAAGTTTTGGGCAAAGTAGTCATTTTTGTATGTCATTTTGCATATTTATTTTCTGATCTTATAAACATTAGCATGTCCCCCTATGGCTCACCATATTTCCTGAATTATTCATGCTTCATTTCAAAGAATATTAACAAAAAGGACTATGTTTCAGTGTTTCACATGTAACAGGACACCGGAATCTTTGTGTAATCGTTACATGTGAAACCTCAAACAAGGTTTTGGGAAAATAGAGTCTTTTTGTATTTGTTAACCTTTTCACTTTCTGATCCTATTTAGGCATTAGCATGTCCTCTTATACTTCACCCTGTTTCCAGTATTAGTTGTGCAGCATTTCAAAGATATATTTACATTAAGATTGAATTTCAAAATTGACCCCTAAAACTGTCTGCAGACCTTTCTAATAAGAAAATGTTGTAGGATTTTTAAAATTTTTAACTTTCGATTGGTATTTTTTGCTGTTGCTGGTGTGGAAAGAGTCACAACATACTTTCCAAATATTTCTTGATTTATAAATATCTTGTGGCAAACTAAGAGAAAAAGCAGATTTTCTTCAGATCAAATTGGAAGGTTGGTGTCCCTGTTACATGTGAAACAAGTGGGCGTTATCTTGAATGTGTGATGATGTGTAGTGGCTACGCTGCAAGATTCAAACTTCTAATAGTTTGTTTGATATACTCCATGTATCTATGTTTCTTGAGATGACAATAACTAAGCTCTGCATTAGTTTTGAAATTTTGAGCCTCATGTCACACTTTGTGTACCCAACTTCATGGAATGACCCACATATGTCCTGTTTTGAAACTTGTATGTACAGTTTCAAAGCTGGATCAGCAGAAACCATAGGTGTACATGTCTCCTTATTTGGGTTACTATGAAATGTGGATTAGCTTCCAAAGTTCTATCATCATGCCACATTGTAATTTTTTTTTCATGGCAACCTGGAATTGGGACATTTAACCAAGGACTTTTTTTTTTTAATGTATACACTTTTGTACATACATATATCACAAGTAAACATGCACCCATTGTGATATCCATCCACAACTACAGATAATGCAAAAACTACGGAGGTTAGGGAATGTTTGAATCAATGTCTATCTCAGTCTGCCAAATAAGAGCACTACCAGGAAAAGACATGAGATTAAAATAAAGAAATAACGAGACCGGCCTTCTGGTCTTGAGAGAGCATATGTATACCACTCCTGCTAATAAAAAGATAATCTTATGAACTATTTTCCTAAAGTGCATATATTACAGTTTACATATCGTCCCTATGTGCTCTATGAAGGGAAGGACCAAAGAAAGAGGACAATTTGGTCGTCAACAACTTTATATTATTCAGTTTGTATTCAACATGAAAAAGTATGCGCTACATGTATGTTGGTCTCATACATGATTGGTCTGCCACAGCGTTCTTCTTCACATCAGCAATGTTGATAATACCTTGAGTGATACATTTCAGGGATCTTATTTCTAAAGATAACATCTTTTTGCTTCTTGGCTGCAGCAAACTCTCATTTTAACACCATGTTGCTGCCTCATAACCGGACCAGAAAAGATATCACTATTTTGTGTGGTGTGCATTTCCTTTCTTCTTCCTCCTCCACTGCTCATCTGAACATGCCTAGAAAATAAGGAGTGTAGTGAAGAAGTAGGAATGAAAAATTTCAATGCCGCAGATAATCTAAACCTGATTCGTATTGATGTTTCAGTTCATTTACAATCGCTGTGGTTAGCCTACTTAGACTCTAGACTCTTCGACTCATTCCAACATGTGACACATATCAAGCAGTAACATCCCCCCCCCTTAAAAATACAACAACCGGGTAACTGTGGAAAACATTAATGTTTTTCCAGCACGGGGCTAACCTCGTAAAGATGTGCCACGCCGACCGAATTTTGGGCATTGTCCGCCGTCAATAACCGCAGCTGTGAGTACACGATGACGGCAGCAACCGCCTGTCGAGGGGGTGGCAAGAGGACGTAAGTGCAGAGACCGAGGGAGGCGCGGGGAGAAATTTGATCGCGGGGATATATGGATGTGAAAAGAGTGAGCAGACTTGGAGAGAACAGTGGTCTGAGAAGATTCTCTCAGACATGAGGGGGATGTGGGGGAGGGGCTGGTGTTACAAGATGCTCTACTAATCAAATTTAACATCATGTGAAGGAAACGGGCTGCGGATCGAGGCCGTTCCAAATGCAAAGTTTTTTGAATGGAGAAAGACCTCCACGATAAACACAATGAGAGCACGCGATGCAGACATTAGGTTTAAGAGAAGGACACACACACATGAATAAAATGAAATGAAAACAGCCAAGAGAATGACTTGCATGTCTGTGAAAACACCACCAATGACAAGACTTCAGAATCTACTTTCTCTATAACTAAGGAATTTGCCGGAAGATGATGAGAGAGCGAGAGAGAGAAACAAAGAGAATGAACATCAGATAAAGGTCCTTGTCCATTTCCTGTTAGCAACAAAATTCTACAGTAGTACTTAGAAATGTATCAGCAGGATTTTTCTTTTCTTTTCTTGGCAATGAACAAGTAGACTGCATTATGAATTTCCATCATGAGTATTTCAGCAGCTAATGCATTTGGCACAGCTTTTACCAGTCTTTTGTAGTTTCCATTTAATCTGATGAGGAAGGGCTTACGATCTCCTACTTTGCGAGATTCAACAAAATGATTGGAATTACCATCTAAAGGAATCCAATGTAAATGCTAATTTTTCCCTCTTTTCCTCATGAATGCAATGTCATCTTTTGCAAAAACTACTTCAAAGCATGCTACAAGGGCAGCTCTAAGGGCACGCTCAACCATATGGGACCGAACACTCCCTAAATCATGCCGTCTTGGCACGATATGGTACAGCTAGGTTCACTATAAGTGAGACTGAATGTGTACCTTTTTAAAGAGCTCCGCAATGCTGTTTACCCCTGTGCATGCCACATTCACTTCTTGTCTATAGGGATGTGTGTGAAATTGTGCACATTTGACTTATTGGCACAGGAGGCTTAATGGTACTGGCTTTGAGCTTCATGATTCTGCTCCTCATGCACTGGCTAGTTTTTTTGTGGCGCAATATCTCCAGTTCAATCATAACGCCACTTTGCAAATATCACATCATAGCAGTGAATTTGTGTGAGACCTTATGCAGTTATTGTTTTGTTTTGTGTGTGTGTGTCATTGGTAATAGTGTCATCCCAGATGATGAGTTTTACCGTCAATTGTCTACAGGAGATGGATGACACAAGTAAGATTCCCCATGTGTGTTTCCCTCTTTCATTCAGTCGAAGTGGTTGAACGAAAACAACAACCTCTAAAACAAAAACAAAAAAAATCACCCAAAGGCCTCAGACCATATTATTCTCAAGATTGGTTTCAGAAAGGGTGATGAGGAAATGGGGGAAATGGATAACAAAGACTGTAACAAGATATGCATTTTTTTTTTAACAACTTGCCTGAGAAAACAAAGTTCTTTATCTTGGCACATCAGAGGCAGCAACGGATATTCAAAGAAGACGGAGCATTGAAATAAAGCCCCTACTAGACAAGGTACAACATAACATGTGGTGTGAATAATAGAGACATCACAGGCTTTATTGTGATTGTGAAGGATGACACAGCTCGTTATAATTCCACATTGCCAATGTTTCACATATCTCTGACCACCCCCCCCCCCCCCCCACCGCCCCCGATGAAGTCTCTTGAGCATCAAAGAAAGAGAAAAAGAAATGCAGTGGAGGACATTTTGACACATTTACTGTGGAGAGAGGATGGAGGATGGGAGAAGGGAACAAGGAGTGAGAAACAGAGGAGCATCAAAAAGGAATTTGACAGGAAAAAGAAAAGAGAAAATATCCCCAAAGTTTTTTCAATTAAATGCCATTTGACAGGGGAATGAGAAAATGCCGCGACTGCGTGGAGAGGGCGTGTTTGTGCAGGCTCGGCAACACTTGAGCTGCGATCGCGGGCAATGCAAATCCAAGTCATGGTCTGCCAGGGGGATGTTTGAAGCCCGGATAATCAAATATTTGAAAGGAGCGGCGGCACCGTGGAAAATTGATTTCTCATGAACTGCGTGCAATGCATGCACCCCCCAAAAATAGAGGGAATGCTTTGGAATTGCTCTAGAAATGTTGCTTAATAGGCCTTGTGACAGACCCTTTCCAGTTTGCAAAATAATTGACTTGTTGATAAAATATGACATCTGCTGATAATTCTTCTGTAGAGTGGGCAACATTTTTGACAAAATTGTAGCTAGAGATGAGCTTTCATGGTGGCTAGAATACCCTATTGATCATATGATTGTTGACTATAATGACATGTATGTATACATATATATTATAGGAATATTGAGCAAAGAAAATGGGATTCCATCCCGATGGAATCCCATTTTCTTTGCTCAATTTTCCAACAATAAATTATATTCATTTCTGGTCAGTTTTCCCCTGTTTACGTTTGTTTTAGATATTTATGTATTTGTTTATTTATGCCTACAAATATATGAATAGTGAAAATATTTATGCAAATTGTACAACCATGACATATAGCCTAACACAGTGTGCATCTTTCTATACACGTGTAGGACCATTTGTAATACATCAAACAAAATTTTCTCATCAAGTAGAAGACAATTATGATGGCAGATTGTGGACTCTGTACTGCTCCTGACCAAATGAAGCACTTGCCAATTTTGGGTAGAATTTTTAAGACAAACATCTCAACCATGTTTCAATCATTTCACACCAGACTTCCAGGTCGGAATCCGTTATATGTATAATACAGGAAAGAAATGCATGTGGAGAACATAAATGTGACATGTGTTGATAAAAGCAGAAGAAAGAAAAATGTTTTCTTTTGTAACATGTAGAACTTGCGTAAAAACAAACATTCACTGGTATGTGTTATTTTTTTTTATATCTGCAATTAAATGATGCCAAAATGAAATGAAATAAAAGTTACAGAGTGAAATGAAATTTGTGGCACATTTCCCATACCTTTGGGAAAAATGAGAATAGAAAAAGCAAAAGAACAAGAATGACAAAGAAGAAGACAAAGAACAACAGAAAGAATGCAGGTTCTGTGCTCTATGGCCAGAAAGCTTCATATATGTACCTTATCGTTAGCGAAACTCACGCATGCACGAGCATCAAATATCTGGATCGATGTGTGTGGGGGCGTTAACTTTCTCACTCAGAACTATAGATTGAAGTTTTCAAACGTGGATCACTCTGATGTACGCCCAGTATCGAGCTTCTCAAAAAAAATGTATTACTTGCAGAAATTGATGCCGTGTCCTTGTTTACCATGAAATTTGATGCCAGTGGACTTTTCTCTCAATCTTTTTTTCTTCTCTTTTAAATGAGATTATTTTGATTAATTTTCATGACGGTCATGCTAAAACTGACTGGGGTCATATCAATGAGTAAGCATGCGCAATTGACGTGTTCTTTTCTTGCCGGCAGCAAAGAACCTTGCAATATGTAAGATGATACATAACTGGAGATTTATCATTTCAAATCTTAACTTTCATAACTTCATATTTTTTCTTACTGGAATCATGTCTGTGCATGGTTTTTATCTTCCTTTTTTTGTTTTCAAGGTCATTCTTGTTGTGTTCCTAGCAGTGTGGGCATAAATAACGTAGGAGTATTTGATAAGTCTACTTGATTTGCAATTCATAGTTAGTTCAGTACCAGCTGTTGGGATGATCCTGTAAAAAACACTGATGCAAGTTTGAATTTCATATATAAGAAATGAAAAAGAAAAACAGATAAAAATCTAAAGGTATTTCAGTGATTCTGACCTTTTTTTCATCCAACATGCATGCTTACAAACATTTTCCTGTTAGCATACCATGAAGCAGGTTTATTATGATCAGCTTGTGACTACAAATAATGTATGTTTCTTTATACCAATAAAGAAAATAAATCAAAAAATCTGTTGGAAACTGCACACTAGTCATACTTTCAGCAATATAAAATGGTTTTTTTTTTTGGAATTTATATTTGTTACTTTGTAAATGAAGATATAGATTACAACTTGAAAGACGTAGTGATTAAAACCTCAAAGTGCCTGTCATATATTCTTGTGACCACCTTGCTGTAAACATGACCCAGAATTTCTGCATCGGTGAATGTATTGTGCCTTTCCTCTTCTATGCCACCCATGTCTTATTTAGATGTATTTTCCTTTTCACACAAAGCAGAGGTACATTTGCAACACGATGAGGATAAAGATATAATCTCACTTCACTAAAGGGTCATTATAGCACCCAATCAATCACACATAGTCCCCCCCCCCCCCCCCAAAAAAAAAAAGATGGCATTGTAGGTAAATGGTCTATGAGACAAGGATAGGCAGAAAAAGAGAGAGAGAGGTATTAAGGGGGAGGGGGTTAGTAGAAAGGGGAGGAGAGAGGAGGGAGTAGGGAAAGCTTACTGTGTTCCCCAGTGTGTCGTTGTGTTCAACTCATTATGCTTGGATAATTAGATTATGAGCGCTATCATTTCTCCTCCTGGATAGCACATTAATATGTATATAGGAGCGAAAATGCCCACGTTTTGTCCGGGCGCAATTCCGTATCGATCGCTCGCCTTGCGCTCATCATGCTTGCGAACGCCCAGAAATGACACATGTATACAGACAATCGCGCTGGCTGGCCGTTCAGGGCGCAATGGTGCATTCTTCGGGCCGTGCGCCTCGTGATGGCGATGAAATGGTGGTCATTATGAGCAAACTCGTGATACTGATTGGTGTTGCCATTAGGCCCTCGCAGGCATCAACCCCGGACTTATGCTTGGCTCTTTTGCAAAGTGAAAATTATTTCTTTTCTCCCCTTTTTTTTTGGTTGCTTTTTTCTCTCTCATTTTTTTTTCAGCAGTGAAGTGTTGCTGCCATACAATTTATATCAGCTCACTGTAGGCCTGTGCTTCTCAGCCTTTTCAACCCATAGCCCACTAGCAAGCCTCGGCCTTCTGGTTGAGAACATGGCTGTAGGCTACGGCAATTAGAAGACTATGAGTATATCTTTAGTTCCACAACATATGCTCCATGGTATGTACAGTATATTCATCTGTTTAATAAATGTTATATGTATAGAATATGTAACTATAACTATATATATATATATATAGTGACAGCAATGGACTTTTACTTTTATCTTCTACTTTTTGCTGCCAATATAACATGTATATATATCGTCGCTGGGGCGACAAGACCTCGTCTCTACAAAATGTCAGATGTTCAGGAGAGCCAAAAAACATGGCGGCCAAAGCACTATACCAAATGGGACAGCCATTCCTTTGACGTGCAATGGTGACTTCATTTTTGGGGTAAGACATCTAGGACTTGGACAGGACATCACTTTGCCGATTATTTGACCATAAATGCAAAAAAGTCATTTTCACCAAAATTGCAGATACAAGGTCTTGTCATCCCAGCGACGATATATATATATATATATATATATATATATATATATATATATATATATATATATATATACAGGTTATATTGGCAGCAAAAAGCAGAAGATAAAAGTAAAAGATGATAACGTAAAAGTCCATTGCTGTCACTATATATATATATATATATATATATATATATATATATATATAATACAGATGATACCTAGTGGTGAAAAAAGAAGTGAGCTAAACCACACACGAATATAAAAGGATAATGCAGCTGTGACCTTTTTCTAGGAAGTCACTCTTTCTCTCCCACCCCCTGTGGATACCTCAAAATAACCACAAAGAGTATGTAAGTGAAGGCAACTTCACTCATTAAAGACCTCCCCAGTTGCGTGATGCACAAATAGAGCAGAGTCCCATAATTTATTTTTTTTTTCCCAGTTGGAATGGAGACAATGGCTTTCTGTGTCTAGAGAGGATGTTGTACAAGAAGATTTCCCAGTCCTGTGCTGGTCAGTAATTGAGCAGAGTTGAGAAGGAGACTTATCCTTTGAGAAAATGTAAAATCCATGACAATCTATGTAAGCAATTTGAACGATGTGTACGCTCAAAATGCCCAAAGATACAGTCACATGAACCAAGGTAACTTTGTTTTGAACTGTAAAACAGAGTGACAGAGCTCCCTGCAAGGCGATTTACCTCATTTTTCTGAAAGGATGGAGCCCCTCCAAATATTTGTGTATTTCACTATAGTTTCTCTCACTAAGCTTTTCTTTGTTGTTGTTGTTGTTGATGATGATGATAAGCACTGCTTTTGTTCACTATAAAGGCTCTTATCACAGATGATTCTCCTTGGAAATTAATGAGGAACATCCTCGGTATTAAAAGAGTGATGCCTTGCACCAACTCTCCGGTAGGAGCATAGCTTGTTGACCCCTTTAACATTGTTTTTTTTTGTTTTTGCCTTGTTTTTCTTTTTTAATGTAACTCCTTAAAAATGGGGAGGTAACAAGGCAGCCATTTGTCAAGTGATATAGACCCTTTGCCACATTGTTAAAGTGGTGTGCTGCCTCACACACACATTGGCATGTAGGTAGGGGCAGTTCACATCTAAGGTAGATAAACTACATCTAAAGTAGATGACCTATCAGGTTTAACACATTTTTGTCTCTTTTTCTTCTCAACTTTGACAGCAGTACACAAGAATTAGGCAGCGAGATTTAAATATCAACATATCTTCATATTTACATAAATGTGTGGAGTTCATTTCAGTTTTATTGATAATTAGCCTTAAGTACCACTTGCCACTTTTGAATTTTAGATAGTTTGACACAGTGCAGACTCCTGACTATAAACATCTCTTTGACACATGGCATTGTATGAAGCACAGTATAATATTTATGTATGAAAGTTTTGTCATTATTAATTGTATTTTCCCTATTGGTCAGTGGTGCATTGATCATGCCATTTTTTGTCGTCATGTCGCAGTTTTGTTGCCTCCGTAGTAGCCAAACTATGACAATATTTGTTTGAATTTTGTCAGGTTTTTTTTTTCAGTTTCTGTGGCTTACTCCAAGCTTCTTGTTGACTTTTTTTTTTAATGTGTGTCATGACTTGTGTGTCTTAGTTTTGGTACCATAGTTTAAACAGTAACTCTGAACAAAGTGAGCATGGTAAACAGCACTCCATCTCAATTGAGAAAGCAAATGACATTGACAAACCATGTAGAGTTCATTGAGTATGTAAAGAATCCTCTTCCTACCAAAGTTACGGCTTGTATAATGATTCACCCAGAAATAAGCACTACATGCCTTTCTATGGCAATTTGAAATGGAGCAACCAGCTGCTACGATGGGCCTGCAAGACAGCACAGAGTTGTTCAAAGAGTACTTGGAATTCATACCCTTACCTCTGTAAAATAGTTTGATTTTCAGTTAGTCACATACTAATAATGAAGTACATTTATTTAATAAAGTACATTCATAATGCGCCGTATCTTACATATGTACTAATACTCTCGGTGCATGAGAGCCTGTAAAATTCAATGGCATGCTGTGTACACATAAACAGCTAATAGTACAGCCCTTCAAATCCAATCCATATCCAATATTACATAAAAATTAACCAAAACTACAATTAAACAAATGCAATACTATTCAAATACTAAAAGGCACCCTCAGACACACAGTGAAGGGTATTAGAAGAGACTTGCAAAATGATCCCATGCTTTGTACAGGACGAACATAAAGGCATTAATGGGTGTATTGTCATGTGTGTGAGAATTTAAAACATTTAACATCAGTTGTGTATTAGAGAGAGAGAGATGATGATGAAGTAGTTTGGAATATGGTGATCATTGCTCTGTTTAGTGCAAGTTATGTGGTTCCGTGCGGTGTCTAATGGAGGTCATTTGATGCAATTTTAGTGCGCTTTCCGTCACACGATTCATCCTCGCCGGCGCAACCTGTTAAGGCTGGCTGTCAAAAATGAGCGTAATTTGAAAGGACCGTAGCCAGCCGGAGCCTGCAGGATCGAGCTGTGGGTATATAGATGCGCAGGCTAGATTAAGAAACTGAGTCACGTAATGCTGTGTTACCACTAATATGGTAATTTAAATGCATTATGAAAGCATGCAGGCAGCATACTCAAAAAGGACGGCTGATCTACCCTCTGCCTACGTGTGTATATGGAACTGATCCCCTTGAAAGGAAAAACGGCCTCATGATATTCAATTATTCCAGTTAGCAGCCTTGCAGCATTCCCCAGTGTAAATTTGTCCACATACATTTCTTGATGCTACAATTCATTCTTGTGATAAACTGGTTTTTGTTGTCAGAATTTTCTGTTTGTTTGTTTTCTTTTTCTTTTTCAAAACTGCACATATAAGTCAAAGCAGGACTAAAATTACTAACCTGGAACTATTAACGTAGATTTCAACGAATACTGCATATTGTTGTTGAGTTTTTACGAATGTGGCAGAATATTGCTGCTTTGAATCCATAATAAGGAGCAAATACAGCAATAATCAAAACGAATTTGAGTATAAATTCATGGGATTCAGACTGTCAATAAGTCACTCTTCTAGGACAGTCTGCTTTCAATGATAGGAATGTGTGATAACCTGCCATGTATCTTCGAATGCATGGAATTCTGCAGTCAAGATGTTTTTCATTGCAACCGTTTGACAATCAGTTGCAAAGAAAAACATCTCGACAGAAGAATTTCATGGATTTCGTTAATCACGCAGTACCCGCTGCATCCTATTAGGATTAGATCAACACTTGCTGTCGGGCAGAAGCTCAGTGGTCTTGTGGAGATGATGCCTTTCCGGAGATCAGGAGGTCATGGTTTCGAATCCTGCTCGAGTACGTACATTGTACGCCCATGATTTTTTTTTTTATCATGGCTACTACTAAAAAAAAGAAACACTGATCAATTCAGTGCTTATTTACATTGATGTAGGGCAATTTTTCAATCAGTTGCAATGCCGTGTATCTTGTTCTCTTTCTTTCTTTCTTTCTTTTTTTTTGGTTGTTGTCTTTCAAGCATAATTTGTACAGGAATGTGACTGTATTAGTTTCAGAGTTGATATAGAAATTGTCATGGATGAATGGTAAATGTTTTCATTGAGATTGGTAGCTGTGAAACCTGGCTCAAATGCTCCTTGCAACATGTTTCTCAGTCTTAGGTGAGAATGTTGCTCTGGACCACCATCTCTGATGCATGAAGGCAGTCTCTTATTTGTTTTTCTCACATTTACTGTCAATCTTATTGTATGTTATTCATATAAGGTGATTACACTAAATAGTACATTGTGTCGTAAGGAAAATTATGTGTAGCATGAATGCCCTATCCTAACTTGCAATGCCAGTCTCAATGGAAAAAAAGTTTGTACCTCCACGAAATGGATCTCAATTTAAATGGATAGAAATTGAAAAGAGTAAAAGGAGAAGTTATTACAATATTTTGACATTTTGACTTTCCAATCTGTGTTTCTCTCAAAAGTGAAAAAAAAAGCAGCAAAAAAAAAAAAACAGTACTAGGAGATGGCATATCAATATATATTTCTCTCTAGAATGTGATAAATACAGCAAGGGGAGTTTGTGGCATTACCGCTGTTCTATAAAATCATTTAAGTACTATTGGGATGATTACTGCCTCCTATTGCAGTTGTTTAGATACCAAATGATATCTTGGAATAGTAACTGCATTGAAATCATACAAGTTTTCTGCAACGTTGACAAAATTTGTTTGCTATCCAGATCAATTTGAAATTCCAGACTTTCATTTAATCTCTGGTGATTGTGTGCAAGCGCTGAGGTAATGAATTGAATTTTGCCCCAAGATTTTACCGCATTTATTCCCATCAGCCGGAGTCTTACATTCTGTAGCAAGCTGCTCACTTTCCTCTGATGGAGTAATAATGGATGAAGCAGGGGAAAGGGTGGTACCAGCTCGCTAATCGGCTGGTGAGGAGGGGAAACGTTGGGATTGCGCCCGCTTCCATGCGCTGATAATCCCCAATGTGCTGGATCTCACGTTGCAGAGCTAGAGTATCATTAACCCCGTTTTTTGGGTGGGATATGTGGGGATGAGCCTGCATGTCCGAATGGCTCTGTGTACCCTCAGTTCCCACAACGCACAATAACGTGTTGCACAGAAAGGTGGGGGGGGGGGGTGAGTAGTCTCATTCTACACACAGGAACCTCCCGTGAAGTCCAAGAGAATGCGGAACTGCACTCTTTCAGATCAACTATAGTCAGATAGGATGGGCGAAATTTTATTCTGAGCATATTTTATGCGTATATTCTTTGCAGAACAGGACTTGTGACATTGCTGCCTCGCTTGCTCCACTGCCAAAGGTAGAAGAGGCACTGTCATGGTATCATGACATAGAAACCAAGGAGTGACACCCTTTTCAATCCCAAGGGGTGATGCGGTTTCACCTGAATTTTAAAAGGACTACAAAAATCAATAGTGTCACTGAAACATACGTCACTCTGAACATTAGCATAAGCGCCAAGGAGCTAACTCAATTGTGGTTTTTTCACTGTTTCCATCAACATACTATTATTTCTTTTAACACAGAGAGAGATAGGATGCGCCCAGCTCAGTTTCTTTATGTAACCATGACGACCCGTATACCGCTATAACCGCTGGCAGTCATTATAAACCTGCCACAAATATTCATGTCTTTGTCCTCTCTTCACCTCCCTTCTCCTCCCTCCACCTCCCTTCTCCTCCCTCCCCCTCCCCCCCCCCTCCCCGCATCACTTCTGGCTACTCCTAAAAATCCATTGCTGTTTTCCTTCCTCTTGGCGCCACTTTAGACCAGCCTAATGCACTGCATGGCTGGGAAGCAATTGCGTGCTGCTGTGGGAAAACTTGTCACATGTCTCTACTTTTATTTTTCTGTTTTCAACTGTGGTGAGTTTCCTGATGTAAAATAGTTTGATCATTGGTGCTCATTTCCCCCCATTTTTGCTTCATCCTTTATTTCCTGGAGGAGGCAAAATGAAGGGATGGTGGAGGGATCTGCTGCTTCTATTTTCATAGGCTTTTTCAAACTCAGACCTATGCACCAGTACTGCATTGCTGTGCCATGCTCCAAATCAATTCTGCATGGTTGCTTGATTTACATGAATTACTTGCCACACTCCGTTCATCATGGTTCACCGACCAAACGGTACATTCGCTTTGGTATCGAGGAGACGAAATGAAAATACAACAACAGTATTAACACCAAATAGAAAGAAGCCACTCTGCAGAAAGGCAGAAACAAAGAGAGTATTAAGAGATGAGAAAAAAACAAGTAGGAGCAGAACAGGAAAAAGTGGAAGAGAAAATTAATTGCTCTCCTGCTGAGTTTGGTTGTCATCTTAAGTGCTAGCAAAGTCACTCTTTCCATTGCAGTTTTCATCTCAAGTGACCTTCAAGGTGTCTGAGTTTTATTGCCTCGCTGGAGTAGCCATGCTGTTTTGTAAGAGTACGAAAGGACCTCAGTTCACAGCGCAGACACCATATACCAACTGTTCTTTCCTAGTTGCATTCACATTTGTATTAAATCAGGGTGTTAGATACTATGCAGTAATTTGTTGACACCTTTCTCATTGGCAAATTACTGCAATGATAAATTATACCGCAGTAATTCAGTTGGTACCATTCATATTCACAAAATACCATCATACAGTATTTCTGGCTGAAAGTGTACCTCTCTGAGGTAAGCGCTATACTTGAGCGTTTGTATCTGCGATGGGAAGAAGACCGTAAAGTGTGTCGGGTTGAGAGAGAAATACACCACTGTGTGATCGGTGCTTTTTCATGACACGATACACACGCACAAATCCCGTATGTGTATTTTGTGCAAAGTTTGAATTACCACCCTAATTTCTGTGGTATTTCTTGGTGGATTTTGAAGTGTATTTGCTTTCAAATTACGATCTACCATGCCTGATACTGTGGTATTTTGCCATAGATGTGAACGCCCCTCATGATTATTGTCATTTTTTTTCTTCTATATTCCAAACTTGTGGCCCCTCACTGGGGATGTCCAACTGGGCAAAGCTGGGTGACCGACTGCACCACGCTGATCAGATTAAACTACATGTAGACATCACAGTTTGCCCTAGCCATCACAGTTTGCCCAAGCCTTCTGGTTACGTTTTGGAAAGTGAAGCAATGCTATTTCAGAGAAAACAAAATTCTGTGCCCTTTTTTTTTCTCTCATCTGTTATCCAAATCAAATGTGAATTTTTTCATGTGGTATCATGCTAAAAGGGAAGAAAAAATAGATATCCCACATTCTCTAGTCTCGTTGCATTAGAAAGAATTTGTCTAGCTTTGATGATATTTCCCTGGAATTGATGAGTTATATGACATTAGGTGAGAGTTAGTAGACAAGTTAGACACACTTGTGAATTACGAGACAGGATTTCTGGTTGTCATATAACTCAACATTCAGAGGTATTAGTTCTAAAACTCAGTTATGCAATTAGCATTTACCACAAGTGAATCGACGTACATGCCAGTGGAACTTGTCAGTACTACCACCGTAATTAGAAATTCGGCAATTCAGTAATTTGACTTGTAATGTTGGTCATGGAATGATCTGCTTTTCATGCATGATGATGATGATGATGATGAAACAGCATCTATATAGCGCCAATATCTGTAGAAACATTCAAAGGTGCCTGGCTCCCACAATGTGTCGCACATCATTCACAAAGACATGACAGTTTGTTTCCTTTCATGCTGTGCCTCTCATGAAAGGCAAACTTTCTCAAAAGTTTTCACCGAGGGCTCCACAAAGATTGTGCATGCAACCTTTTGGAGTTCATTGACCCTGAAAAAAGGGGAATCTGCATAAACCTCACTTTTAATGACACATCAAGTGTGACGAAGATGCCACTCAACAAAACAGCGCCATGTTGCAGCAACTGTAGGATGACAAAATTTCCTCTTTTATGGTAGCTACACTCTCAGATTTTGTCACAAATCTGACCCCATTCTGAGCTTTTTGTACCAGACTTTGATATCCGCTGATCGGAAATAACTTGAATCCTCCCTACCTGACAATTCTTTTCCCCCAAATATAAATTTTCATTATTGCATAATGCAGCATCTACCATGGATCTTGCATATCTCATTTATCACACCTGAGTGATATTTGACAAATTTTCATGACGCAGTTGCAGCTGTCTCGTTCTCTCAAAGAATATTCAGTTACTGTATGGTGTAGAACTGATTCCAGCATTGGAACAACAAAAGCAGGGTACGGGAAAGGTAGAAATTATATCTTCCACAGTCTTGAAATCTGTAATGTGTCTTTTGTACTCCACATACCAGTGAGTTTTTAAACCCTTTGGACACAGGAACTGGGTGTGAGAACTCCTACCTCTATGGAAAGTTGCCTTAACTTGCAGTCTGAGGGTTAAAAGCAGAGGCTGCCATGCCAGTGACCTCGGTCTCCAAGCGTAATCTTATCAAGTTCAAAACCATAAATCACTGAAAATGGATCAGACGTTTGCATTTCTGAATCTTCAGGTTAGAGAAGCATGGGTACATATGAGGAATTTCTGGATGGTTTACATATGATGATTTATTTGAGACTTAAAGGCATTTTATATATGTTCTCTTATGCTGTGTTGGTCATGGCTTTTAGTGAAACTATGTAACAAGGTCATGCAGTGTTATGTGATCGTAAAGCCATGGAGGAAAGAGTAGAACTCTCAGTCTTGAAAAGTACAGACTTTTTTTTTTACTTCACGTAGATTATATCAACCAGAGATTTTTAAGAAAAAAATTCAGTAGGGGGCTTGGTACAGTGCTTCTATAAAACTTCTCCTCCAAAAGACCTTTTATCCTGTAAGAATTTCAATGTTCTCCAATCCAAAGACGTCTGAACGTAGGGCATTGAAAGGGATGGTATAGTATTGGTTGAGATGAGGATTTAGCTTTCAATTTTTGGCGAGATACTTAGAAACCACTTTATGAAATGTAAAATAGCATACAATTCTACGAGAAATTCAAATTTTATTCGATGAAAATTGGTCTTGAAATGACTGAGATATCCAAAAACAAAGTAAAATAAAGCAATCCTAATGAAAGGTAGGTTCCACTTTTAATGAGGGTCACTTCGTTTTGGATATCTCAGCCATTTCAAAACCAATTTTCATCAAATAAACTTTGAATTCCTTTTAGAATTATACATACTTTAATATTTTACAAAAGGCTTCTTATTTTCTCAAAAAATGATTGTCAAAAATTTTTGAAACCTGAAGTCCCATCCCATCCAAAACTTTACCGTCCCCTTTAGCTGTAACAGGCAAGCAATTGTGTTGGACGTAATATGAAATATTTAAAGGAAGCAAATATCCTATCTATAAAAATACAATATTTGCTATTTGCCCTGTCTTATTAAATCAACTTGTTTTTATGATATTTGTATCATTGTCTCCGCATTTTTTTAAATCAGCTTTTTCAATTTTATTTATCCAACAGAAAGGCCAAGGAAGTTAGAGGCAAGGCATCCATTGTTATTGTCATATATCTGATCAGAGTTTTAGCCAGAAAAATGCTGAATTTCAAGAATATGATGCAGATTTATTCATTACATCAAAATAGTACCTGGTGAATATTGTTTGTGGAAACAGTAATTTTTAGACTGATGTGATACTATTAACTTCTTGGGCAGAATTGTAAAATTTTATTCCTAGATGAAAACAATTGCACCAACTATTAAAACAAAAGAGGAAAAAACATGGTTTCATACCTGTCATTTCTGAAAATTAGGGTAAGTCAAACATTAATTGTGATGATTCATGCCATCCATTGCAACTTAAAGTAAATTTCAACTCAACCATCAAATATTTGTCACTATAACAGCTGTGGTGGTAGGTACTCAAAACTTTTCAGAATCCTGGGAATATCACGCTCAATCGATTGAATATGAATATGGATCAGAACTTAAACCGTAGGCCTATGGATGCCATTTGTTCTGTTTGTGTAAACCAATCTGAAGCTCCAAGTAACATGACACCTCTATTACAATCCCATATCACTCATCGTTTCACCAGTAAATCCTTTTCAGTTTTTTAAACTCTATACATGGGTAAAGGATAATTGTGCATTTAGCATTTTCTTCTGCTGTGGATCCTTGCTGCTATTAAAGAGAGAGAAATGAAGTATATATACTGTGAAAGACAATAACTGTGTCCCAAGAAAACATTGCATATTGTTTGATGGAGTGCATTAAAATCTAACCAACATCTAGTGGTCTGACATGTTTTACTGGGCACACTTCCTGATGAACATCATCCTAGCTTGAGAAGATGCTGCGCTTGCTTGCAAATGACAGCAGGCAGGACTTTGGCGTACCACCTGTGCTGTGGAATCAAACCCCCCCCCCCCCCACACATCCCTGCTCCCCCCCCCCCCTTTTGTCTTCCCCACCATGTTTGCAGCTGTATGTATGTACAAATGTCACCTGCCCTATTGATGCCACTTGTCCCCCAGCGTAGGTGTGTATCTACGAAAAGTGGGGGAACCACTGTCCGGTGTACCTCAGCAAACACACTCTGCTCAGACACACATTTGCTCTGCCGATCCCAGTGGGTCGTCTTCTCTCTACCCCTCTCCCTCTCTCTCCTTCTCTCTCTATGTCTGTGTGTTGTTGTTGTTTGTTTTTTCTCTCTCTTACTCTTGCTCTGTCTCTGATGTAGCTGGGTTGATGCGGCTGGGTTACCATGGCGATGATGGGGCAGAGCCCTCTGCAGACTGATGGCTGCTGTATGTTCTTTGCATTTCAGCACTCGTCTGTTTGGTGACACCAATGTTGACCATCACGCCGCGTGACTGGACGCAAAGTGCACAATGTCAGGGCAGCGATTGATTGGCTTCTCGTCTGGAGGACTCCAAATCATATTTGATTTAATTTAAAAAAAAAAAAGAACAACAACAGAATGAGTGCTCTTTGCCATATCAAGGTATAGGGCTTCATCATGTTGAGTGTAGAGGGCACTTGTGTGTTCATGAATATGTGTGTCTGTATCTAAGTATATTTGAATGTTTGTGCTGTGTGTTCAGGCATGTAATGTGGAAGTGCATTCTAGAAAGTATGTGGTTGGTTGTGATGCAATGCGTTTTTACAGTCTAGAAATACAGGCAAAATGATTTTTCACTGAATATTTTCAAAGTGCAGAATGAAAATAACAAATGTATCGAGAGGGTACCAATATTGATGAACAGTCTTGCTTTATCATCCAAAGAAAAGCATTCTAAATCTGTTTTTTTCAGTGAACAATCAAATTGATGACTGAAAATGTAAGGGAAGTGTGATGATAGTTTGTCTAAAAATTGTATTTGATTATAGTCCCCAACTGCAGTACCTATTGTTGGTTGCTGACCAATGTATGACATTTCATGCCCATGATATCTGCTGTGTTCATAATGAGTTGTTCCATTTCCCCGAGATCAGGTGGGATCAGGAATTCTGCCCAAGCCTGCACCATCAGTGATGATTATTCCAGTTTGAACCTCATTTTTTCATCTTTATGTCATGAATGACATTGAGTCCAGAGTCTATAACACCACTGTCTATTTTGGTTTGCCCAACCAATGTAAACAGTTAGTCCAATCATAGGGCCTTGTAAGATACGAGCCAATTTTTAACACACTCATAATGGCTTTTATGATTTTATAGGATCATTTATGATAGAATTCTATGGTCTTGTAAGTAAATAAGTAATGTTCTCATTCTCTCACAGTTAAATCTAACTTGAATAATAGATTTGAATGTCTGGTGTTCTAATCACCTGTTCATATATTCTCATTGTCTCACAGAAGAGTTCAACTCGCATGATAGAATTAAATGTTTTCTGATCTAAAAGTCCATTCATATGTTGTCATTATCTCACCGAAAAAATCAACTCACATGATAGAATTAAATGTTTTCTGATCTCATAACCCATTCATATATTCTCCTTCCCTCACAGAAAAATTCAACTCGCATGATAGAATTAAATGTTTTCTGTACTAATCACCCGTCCATATATTCTCCTTCCCTCACAGAAAAATTCAACTCGCATGATAGAATTGATATGTTTTCTGTACTAATCACCCGTTCATATATTCTCCTTCCATCACAGAAAAATTCAACTCCTATGTCACGCTGAAGCTGCAGAATGTGAAGTCTACGACCATAGCTGTGAAGGGGAACCACCCAGCGTGGGAGCAAGACTTCATGTTGTAAGTTTGATCAGTCCCCTCACCCATCTCATTACTCTACCTGTCAAGTCATGGAGACTTTGCTGCATACATGATTATCTTGTGACTATTAGATTAGAAGCACTGATCATCACTGCCTGCCTGATAATGGGAAGAGAATAGGGTGGAATTGCTTAAATTTACAAAATTTGCACAAATTTTCCAATGTAAGAGGAAAATGGGAACTTAAATATGAAAAAAAATCCTGTTGCTACTCAAAGAATCACTTATAAGTTTAGCAGTTAAGAGGCTTTTTAAAATTCTGCCATCAAAATAAACAGTAAAACATGAGGCTCAAAGGAAGAAGTTGTTTTGGGTTTTGTTTTTCTTTATACTGTGACTTATTAAACACTACTATCAAATATCTTAAACCAAATGACAGATATGCTGTTTCTGAGACAGGATACTGTGAAACCAAACATTTTAGCATCCATGAAACTTTCGTGATGTCGTGAGGAGCCAAGATTCACGAAAGTAGAGTGCACACAAATGTTTTCTGTCTACACAATGCATTGAATGCCTGTAGCAATTTGCGAAAGCTTCATGCTGCGAAAAAGGCAGTTGGCTCCAACTCGCAAAAGTTACACGTTGCAAATTTTTCTGCATGGTTTTACAGCAGTTTTTTGTTAAGTTCTTAGTGGCCATCTTCTAAGAGCGCAGAGCATGGGAAAAATGAATACAGTGTCAATATCAATGTGTAAGTATACTCGCAAGAGCTTGACACGGTTACAGGGACTAAGAAGAGGAAGCTAGTTGTTTATCCAGTCTGTGAGCTAAAAATGACAACTTCAGCTTTCTTCATGAAAGATTCCCATGTATTGCAAAAACTATACTAAAAATACAGCCTTATTTCTATGGAGATTTTTTTTTTTGTTTCTTTGATTCTGCATTGTCTCCAAATGAGAAGTCCATAGGTGTTGTACACTGTAAATGTCATGAAAATGCATGCACATCAATTCTTTACAATAAATGATATATTGGGTTGAAAATCAACACTGTGCCACTGCAATTTGGATAAAGTTTGTATGAAAACAAGATCATGCGGAGAAGTATTGCTGAAACCTACCCCTGCCTAAAGAGACATCAACCTTGCAAACACCTCCACAATTGTCAATTAGATTCAATTTGTTCATGACACTGCACATTAGACCTGCAATACGTCACAATATAAAATAAACACAGTCAAGACTTCAAGATGAATAGAAATTGAATTATCTCATAATTATCAAGCTGTCCAAGCAATGGCTGTGTCTAATTCATAATTGTGTATCATGACTTTTATATAGCCATTGTCTTTCATGCCTTAAAATAAATGAGGGATTATCAGTACCGTTCAATATCAGCCAGTGTGACTGGTTAGGGCAGGCTAAGAGGAACATTCAAAGTGCAAATATAATACAAGCTTTATTTGTTTGTTTGATTGTTTGTGTGTTTGTGTGTGTGTGTGTGCGTGTTATAAATAGAGTCATTTGTTGTGTACAGAGAACAAAGTACAATGATCCTCTTTATTTTATCACATTGGGTATGAAATACAATAGGAGAAAGCAGAACAGTTTCAAACAAATAAATATTTGTGTGTGTGGATGCATATGTATGAAGATGGGGTGTGTGTGTTGATGTGTAGTTTGCTTAAGTGGCAACAAAACAAACGTAAGTTTTAACAAAAGAGCAGGTTTTTTTTTTTTTCATCGGCTGTATTATTGGAGGGCAAAGACCTGGAGGATCTGACATTGGTAGGATGTCTGTGACCTTGGAGAAAGAGCGGATTGAGTTCTTATTTCAAGCACCCATAGAAGTTATTGTGTGCTCCAGAATTTGCATGATGAGTTCCTGCTCAAGTTGGCAATTGAAGTTTCTCTCTCACATTACCCCCCCCCCCCTAAAAATAAAAAATAAACAAAAATTGGAGAAAAAGCCACAAGAATAATATAAACAGTCTGTAATTTTGTTTTTGTAGGGTGTTACAATTTTGCAAATTTCATGGGTAGACTGATATTTGTGCAATTACCAATTCCTGAAAATAATTACTACCTCCTATGACACAAACATGCTGTGTATAACAATTATGTTTCCAAGGTGGGAAATCACTCATTTTTCTCCTGAAAAGGAATAATACATACAACGTAGTCTTCATATCATAGCTGTCAGTGGTTATCTTACGCAAAAATTGTCTCACAAATTCAAATTCGCAAAGCATCATGCTAGAGATATGGTGCAAACAGCAGTTGAAAAGTTGAAGGGTTAAAAAAACTAATTCAGGTGAAGGAGGGGATGGGTTGGCAAATAATATGAGATGTAAAGAGTGAGCGTTTTTATCCTAGAAGACCTCGTATGAGGGTTGTGAAGAACGAATGTACAAAATGTATGATGAAGATGTAGGCCTAAACTTTACAACGACAGCACACCATCCCGGGGATTTTGAGGCAAGAGGGGCTAAAGACATAGAATCAGGCAAAAGAATGTGATGGTTATACATAGAGAGACAAAGAAATATAAGAGGCCCTAGTTGACAGATCAGCACGAAAATGAGAACTGGCTGATGTGACCTCAGAACAAAAAGGAAGAACGGAGATGAAAGAGAAGAGTAAAGAAAAGAGAACGAGAGAAAAACAAGAGTTGGATAAAAGAGGATATAGCACAGAGAGTCTTAATGTTACCATTCAGATTATTGGCCTTAGAGAGCAAAGGGATAGATAAGACGGGTAAATGTGGGAATGATCTTTTCAGATATCGAATCGATTCTTCCCCCTCCGGCGTTGCCTAACTGCTCCGTCATCTTTTTTGTGTGACCTACTCTCGCTTCCTGTCCTCCTCATGGCGTTCGGGGGGAACACGGAAGAGGGTACGAAAGTTCATCGGATGAAACAAGGATACAGAAAAACATCAGCAGAAACAGAAAGGGGGACAGCGGAAGAGAACGAGACATGGATTTATTCATGCACTTATTTCGTGCCAGTACGGCGGGGACATCGATTGATTGATTGATTGATTTACCTATTCACGTATTCATCCATTACCTTATTTTCCTCATTGACACAGGGTAACCCTTTAACCTGGACAAAAGTGGGCTTCCGTAGGAGGGGCCCTAATACATATCTTGTACAAAAACAGAATTCTCACAGCCATGTAGCTTTAATGTTAGTGGCATCAATAATTTTGACAAATATTTTTCGGTAGACAGTTTTCACTGCAAATTTATAGTAAAACAATACCTACTACAATGCTCCCACTTTGCCCCTAGGCTGATTCCGTAAAAATAGACAAAAATGCAAAGTCAAAACAGGGATTGTGTTGGATGGATGCAGATGATATTGTGTACCTATACACTTTACCATTTTCTTGCTGCCTCTTTAGCCATGGTCACACCGGCAACAGATAGCAAAGTTTAACTTTGAGAAGTTTAAGATCTCAAAGTTTTACCATTGTGACCACAAACGTTTTCTCAAAAAACTTCTCGTGAAACTTCTCGTAAAAACTTCCCACTCAAACTAGGGAAATTTGAATGCTGGCAACTGAAACTTCACAAAGACTTCTCGAAGTTTTAACAACAAATGAAGAGGGGGCGCGCGCCCAGTGCGCCCCCCTCTGGATCCACCACTGTTTAAGATTACTTTTATGCATTTTTTGTCTTTGCTGCTTGGAGGCATCGGAATATTAGAGGGCCATATAATTGGGGTCAGAATGTACATAAACCTCGCATGATTGTAGGGTATATTGTGTATAGTCTCTCTTTGCTGTCAAAGTGGACACCTTTTACTTCAAAATAATCATGAAAAGCACGCTTGTTTGTCTTTTGTTGCACTTACAACAAATTAATCAAGTACTGGAGTTGCTCTTAAAATTCTTTGTGGGACAGTGTGAAATACATAAACTGTATCGGATGATAATGGGCATATCCTGCATACTGGTGGTGTCCCTATGCTATCAGAATGGGCACCTTGTATCATTTCAAAGTAATCATGAAAACATGCTTCTCCTGTCTTCTGTTGCACCACTTAAATTCTTTGTAGGATAGTGTAAAATACAGAAACCTTATCGCGTCATGTTAATGGGGCATGTTCTGCGTACCGGTAGTGTCCCTGTGCTATCAAATTGGGCGCCTTTTGTTTGAAAGTAATCATTAACATGCTCTTTTAGCCTTTTCTTACATTGACAACAAATACATTGAATCGCCTCCATGTCATATGGGAAATCAGAATTCAAAAAAAAGTTGTGCTCACTTCATATAAGCAATTCATGAAAGCTGTGCTGAGTACCACATATCTTGGTTTCTTTGGCCCAGAGATGGAAATCAGAATTCTAAGCATTTTGTTTACCTCAGTTCAACAGATGAAGAAGAATGCTCAACAGTGTGTCCCTGATGATGTTTTTGTAAAATCATCCACAAGAAAAAAGAGATCTAGGTGTTTAGGATTTACACATGAAAACAGATCCCTTTGGGAAAGCAGGGTCGAAGGCTAAATTGGGAATGAGAACGAGAACAGGAGCAAAGAAAGTAAAATGGATGGAGATGCCACATTCTGGTAGGTCCCTCTTCAGGGTGTTTGAGCAAACCTTGGAGGGATTCATGGTGGTCTGTTGCTTTCACAGACTTTATTTAGAACATGAAATATACTGTGATTGCATCAACAGAAATTTCAACAGCACAACATCCCTTGGCATTGAGTTTTCAACAAATCTTGAAGACAAGAAATACTGTCCTGAAGACATTTTCCAAATAATGTCAAAAGTTTGAAAAGTATGAAGACTTCACTTTGTAAAAAAAAGAAACACCCACAACAACAACAAAAAAGGTGTTTTTTTCCATGCCTGGAAGAAATTTTAGGCAAAAAGCAAATGCATTAATTTTTTTTTACAAGTGCAGAACTACAGTGTAGTGAAGCACATGGTAATTTTCACATCTCCTATGAAGAGGTTCATGCATGGTTCTTTTTACAGGTTTTTGTATTTTGTCATCATATTCAATATTGCTTCTGAAATTGCACTAAGGAGATGATGGAATATCAGCTCAGCATAGTCAATATTATTTCACTTGAAATTCAAATGCAGATAATCTATGGGTGATGGGCTGCATTTTCTGGATATATATGAAGAATTTGAATGCAAGCACAGATTAATCCATTTTATCAATTTGACTTAAAGCTGCTAAAATCTAAGTAATTATCAAAATACCAGGTATATGTGATAGTGTTGATAATGTTTTGAGAGATAATCTTGTAATATGTAATAAATGTATCATTGGAAAGATATTTTACTTTTTGAAGATGACCTTTTATACACAAAAAAAGTTTGAAAATGGCATTTATTTGTTTGTGTGTTCAAACTCCTCATATATTTTCCCATCTCTACTACATGAGAGATGTTTTCTGAGTTGAACTCTCATCTGGGAATTGAATGGCCTGATTTGTCGGATTCGAGGTATGCACCATATGTACCTCTGATGTGGTATTTTGATTTGGAGGGACAAGATTCAAACTGTCTGTGCTCATACTCGGCAAAGTAGAGCGCGAGACCGCTGCAGAAAAGTGATAGTGACAGGCCTTATGCCGTAACATGGATGGAGCGTTTTGGCTATTACCGGTACTCTGTCGGTGCGTAGTTATCAATACCCGATGACATTCTGTGCTTCACATTCCTTGATGTGCATGATCAAACTAGCATTGAAAGTGCAAGATGTGAAGGTTCAGACACCACATTTAATAACAATATTTTCGTTTTCCTTTCTTTCGGTCTTGGGCTGGGAATATTTTCATAGCACACATCCTGGAGGGGTAGGCAAGTGGACGCTAAAATCACTTGTTGGTTTTTTTTGGGGGGGTAGAGAATGCAAGAGATGCACTGGCCTGTTTTGGTGGGCCCCCTGGGGCATTTTTAGAAGAAGGCTTTGGTGAAGGGTGGGGATAGCATGGCAGGTGAGTTTGACAGGAAATTACTGCAGACAGAACAAACACGGATGGCTGACTGCGAGACGGCGTGGTCCTTGTCGTGGCGCGGCTGAAATACGTGCTGCAGCCTTGTCATATGGTTGTCAGCAGCAGGGATTGCACTTTGAATCCCGTTAATCACGGCAAATGATGGCATATACTTCTATGTATTCATTTTGATGTTGTCGACCAGCTCTCATCATCTTTGTTTGACTTGTCAAGACAATAACAAGTAGTTCAAGTGCCTTCAGTTTTTCCCTCTTGTTTCTTCTCTCCATATCATGCACAAAGTCATACTTTTGATGTCAGAAAAGCCTTTTATCTTTAAGTTGCCTTGAAACGAAAGAAAAAAAAAATCATGTTTCTTGAGCAAAAGGAAATGCGATAATGCTTTTCCAACCGTGGATGTGACAGTTCGCATCGTTCATGATTGTGTCAATATGAGGAAGAACAGAGCAACTGTGATGACAGGAAGTGTTTGTTTGTTTGTTTGTTTTTAGGGGGCGGGGTTGTACAAGAAACTCACATTCAAGAAACTCAGCATCTCCACCGACATTCCCTGGAAACTACCCCCCCCCCCCCCCCACTTGATTTTACATCATATTTCTTGCCCTTGTAGTATTTTTTTTTCGACTATTTGAAACATTCAAAAGTGCCATAATTTTCTTTTAGTAGCTATAGTTAATTCTTGATCATGAGTGCTCCCGGTGGCTCATTCAAATTTGTCTATGTTCTCGCCATTTTTATGTCAAGATGTTTTTTTTTTCCTTGTTTTTTTTTTGCCATTTCAATTTCCTCGCCTTCCCCTCCAAGTCGACAAGTGGCTGCGACCGAATCCAGATCAGTTCACGAGGGATATCATCTTTGTTGCACATTGATTTATATTGGGGAGGAGTGTTTTCTCTTTTTTTAATAAAAACTCGCACCCGGGCAAGCTCACCATCCGCATCTGTAAATGAGAGGGTCTGTTCTGATTGATTTGAAGTCTCCCGGGCCTCGTGGTACCCTGGGTGAGCTTTATTTGTGTGATGTGTGACGATGATTTATCTGGCCTCGGCAAAACCAGCAGAAAGCCAAAATTGCTATTTGAGTGTGAGGCAGAGAGAAAGGAGGGAATTAAAACGCATAAAAACGAATATTTTCGTCGGTTGTTTCGGCTGACAATCAATTTGGGCCTGGCATTTTATGAGAGATGCTGTGCAGTGCGGTGCATTGTTAAGGCACCAGGATTCCCACAAGTCCTTGTCACAAAGTACTTCCAGGTCACCGGGTCATGGGGTCAAGATTGCATTTAATGATAAAGACACTCTTGAGTATTAGGTCAAAGTCGTCCTTGCATTATAAATCTAGAAAATTATTATGTGATGGCTTCATTTCTAACTTTCAGTGAAACGATGTAAAGTAATTTGATCATGCAGGTATGAAATTTTTGGGATATCAGTCATTCTTTGCTGCTGTTATTTCATACCCTGTAGAGGTAAAATGAGAAAGGTAGGTGACAACTCTAAAATGCATCATTATTGCAGTTTATTGCCAAAGTAATTGCACTGACAAAGATGTAGCAGAGGATTCCAGTTTCAAATTACGAAACTAACCTGATAATTGGATGAAATTTGGTGCTCTCCCTAGAATGAGCATTTTTTTCTTTTCCCCGTACCTTCACTCCTCTTCACCTTTACTTGATTATGACTTACTACTTTTAGAAAAATGGGAAATTTTTCTGGAGTTTTGTGGCAGCAAAATGTTGCCGTGACCTCGTGACCTCAGTCCACATACAGACTTTCTAGTTTCAGACCTGTGGAGACAGGCCACTTTAGGGAAACCATGACAACAGAGGCTAGTACAAACGGGTGACCTTTCTGTACAGATCGAGTCATGGCGGCCATATTGAATTTAAGCAGACCTGTTTGAACAAGACTATATATCATTATGATGTGCATTGAGCTGAGGCCAAAATCAACACTAAAGGGGCGTGTCATTACAATGTACGGACACAGAGTCATATAGTTGTGGAAATGGTTGCTATTAAACACAGGTGGTTGCAATGACAGATTTTACTGCACTTGGGGAATTCCCTATGGCTGAAACAGAAATGCTTTGTGTCATAAAGTGCTGGTCACTGTGTGTTTTCCCAAGTCCATTTTGACGAGAGGTGTACTTGAAAAGGATATTAAAATGTGGTAGGACCAAAAAAAAAAATAGAATAGCTGAGCATTCAATTACTGCTTTTGAATCCTACAAGTCATTGTATGCAAAGCGTTGATACTTTAAAAAATCATCATCTTACTCATTCTCATGTGTATGAAGAGTGCACTGTGGCCTTTTAGAAGCAAGAAAAAAAATGAAGCTAGGCATTCAAAAACTCTGAATCCAGTAAGTTTTTGTACCCAAACTTTAACACTTTGTTAACATCTTATGCATTCCAATTCAAAAAAGAAAAAAAGAACACCTAACATTAAACTTCACTTTGCAAAGGAGATAAAACTGGAAGTTCAAAACTTTGGAATATGGATATCAGATTTCTATATGCCTACTAAAAATGCTTCATGACCCTCTCTTTTAACATATCCTGCTGGGATGAGCGTGGAAATAAGAATGGAGAAATTGTGCCTAAGAGATTGATAATCGTGAGTAAACCTGGCATCATCTTCCCATGCATGTATAAACGCTTCAGAGGATGACTTGGGTGAACAAAACATTCATATTTGCAGAATTATCATATAAGTCGTATTTGATTTTTTAAAAAAGAGTGGGGAGGAACATCTTCTTCATGCTGATCCAGAATATGTAAATGAGCAAAAAGGGAGTAAAAGTGGACCTGTCAAACAGAAGTGAACACGACGACAACAACATTGCAAGATGCAACATTCCTCGGGCAGTGAAATGTGACACAACCTGACCGCACGGCATCAGTCTAGGGCTTCTGAATAGCCCAGATACCAAGATAAAGAGTGTATAGAGCACACCAATATTAAAGAAGAGGGAAGAGAAGGAGGAGGAGAAGGAGGAGGAGAGAGAGAGAGTATCAAGAAAACAAGAACAGAACACATCCAGCCACGTGAGGTTATGCCACTTTACAACAATTGGGAAATGTTGCCTATTTAAGTATTAAAGCATTTCAAGGGAAACAGACTATAAGAGAAATCTACGTCGTAGCGAAAGAAGGTTGGAATGATTTGATTATATGTGACCCGCTACAACAAAAGGGTCCGAAAGTCGGGAGAGGACAATTTTCTGAAAATGGCATGGCATAATTCCCTTACTCTTCTACTTTAATTTCGTATGTAACACAACTCATTACAGTACTCGGTTGCGGAAATATCGATGATTTTATTAGCGCATGTCAAGTGGTTCTGGAGATCAGAGTTTCGAGAAAAATGCCTTCAAAGTTTTCCTTCCCACGCTATCATGATCAAGAGGAGGCGAGACAGTTTTCACTACTTGACAATAGAAGGTGTGCTCCTGGCAACCTCCGCGATGCTCATTCAAGCTTTAATAGCGCCAGTCATCTACGCACGACCAATCAGTAATCAGGACGCCACGCACTGACCAATAAGATAACTCCCTCGTTGCTAGGGGTAGAGTCTAGCTGCAGCGCTAAATCCAAATCTTCGGACACGTTTCTGTTACGTTGAAAGTCGGAAAATCAAGGCCCAGAAAAACGCTGATTTCTTACCTTTCCTTTGATCATTTTGCTTCGAAATTTCTGCAGATAATAGACAAAACATTAGACTACAAAATTATGCCAAAAACAGAAATCTGGTTGTTTTGACCAATTTTGATGATGTGACTTCAAACTCGTTTTTCTCAGCTCATCCGTCAGCGACTTTAGGATCCTTTTGTTGTAGCGGGTCACATATATCCTGTACCAGAACTTACTGCACAGGATACAAAGCAGTATCAGATATGAGCTAAAGAATCATTTAAAGCATGTAAAGAGTTTGTATCTGTTTTATGATAGTTCCTTGAATGGCGAAACCAATTGGTCAGTGACACAAAGAATTGCTCATTCTTTTGATCTGACCCCTCTCCTCTAAAAAATGTTGGACTTTCAGCTATCTGTTGGAGTAAACTGAAGGAAATGAAAGGCAAACAAAACTAGTGGGTTAAAAAGACATGAAAGCATTCAGAATGTGTTGTAGAATTTGGCAGGACTTAGTTGGCTGTGCATCTGAAAAGTATTCTGTTTCAAAACCGGCAATAAAAAATTGCTTTGGAAGCCAGAAAAGTTCATGGCACTGAACCACCTTTTAACAGGGTTGACTTTGTCAAAGTGCAGTCTCCCAATCCTATCACCGAATATGCACCCTGTCCTGACGTGTGGACTTGTGCTCATCGCCTATTTTGTTCTCTTTTCTTCTTCTTCTTCTTCTTCTTTTTTTTTTCCGAGAAATGTCTCTTTGCAGATTTCTGAGCCCTTTCAGCAGTCTAGGCAAATAGAAAGAAATGGAAATATAGAGTAAAGCCAGTCGTCTCAAATTCAAAAAAGAAAAAATATGAAGAACAGAAAGAGAGCAAAAAATAGATAAAAAGAGACAAACAGCCATCCTTGGAGGCAGGATTGGTTTCCGGTTTTGACCGCTCCCCCAGGGGTTTGGCCCCGAAATCGGGTAAAGCATGATGATACGGAGTAATCGCGATTGCCACCGAAAATCTTGAAGTCTTGGATTCCGTAGGCCGGGCTCTGCCCACATTTGACGCACTTTATGGGATCAACTTTCAGGTGAAGATGTGGACAGGCTGTGTTGATGAATGATGGTCGGCAGCATTCCTTTCTTTAATTATGAATAAAGAAGAAGAAGAAGTACAATATTCATTCAATTTCATAGAAACTTGTTACTTTGACGCAATAGTTTCTCACTGCGTATTTTACTTTTTGACCAGCTCAATCTTATGGAAACCATACATGGGTAATATTATAGTCCTTAACATTCTGTGTATAACTGACTTGGTTTTTTATTTCAATATTGGCAGAGGAATTACCTCACAGAAGATTTCAAGTCTTTCCCATTCTTACTCTCAAGAAGACTTATATGAAGATACCGGGGATTGCAAAATACCTGTAATGGAGCAGATTTACAGCATGATTAATTTAAAAATCGACAGTAGACATGGAAATTGCTGTAGTTTTCATGTAATATTCATCATTATATTTTAGATGTCAGTTTTCTTATGATCGTGCACCCTCTTTTCTTTTTTTTTAAAGATGTAATCCAGACCAGTTAAAAGTTAGTCTGAAAAGAAAGAGTAAAATATGACAAGCACAGCTGGGAAAATTTGATCAAATATCAGAGGAAAAGTAAGGAAGTGATGAAGTTTCAAATATTTGTGTTTTTTTTGGCACAACAGTTTATGATCAGTTGATATGAGATATGGCTATAGATAAATCTATCACTTAAAAGAAGTAGTAGTTCACATGACGTCACCCAGTCTGAAACTTGTGCATCTCCTTTAGATATGAAATAATTGTCGGGGCGGGGGGGGGGGGGGGGGGGTATTTTTGCTTTAGGAACCTGCATATCAGCCCCGCTTTAATCACCTTGAATGGGGGGGGGGGGGGATGCAATGTAAGGTCAAGCCATGGATAAGGGATCACTGAGCAGGTGTCATTGAGTGCAACAAGATGTAGGGATGGATGCAAATTAATTTCTACTGACATTATACAGGTGGTGGCTCATTGATGAAGTGTTCATGGTTTGTTTTTTCTTTTATTTTCCTTTCAAAGAACTTTTTGTGTTGGGGGGGGGGGCTAGGGTGAAAACTGCAAAAGGTCAAGCGGCAGATAGAAGATCGCTAAGCAGGTGTCATTGAGTGCAACAAGGTGTAGGGATGGATGCAAATTAATTTCTACTGGTGTACAGGTGGCCTGTTGATGAATTGTTCATACAAACAGTATAAAGAGAGAGAGAGAGAGAGATGAGGACAGCAAATGATTTTAATTAGGTGCTACTTATTAGTGTAATAAGCATAGCCTTTCCCTCTTCATGATATTTGCATACAATAGACCTACCAGATGTATTCAAATGGTGTCTATATGTCACACATGGCTAGGTGAAAGCATATTGTGTCTTACATACTCCATCAAACAGTGGTAAATGTGGTCAGTGACTCTCTACATGAAACAATCAGTTTCTATGCACTTTTGGGGTGAACTTCTCCTACTTATATACCTTTATCACCATAACTTTGGGGGAGGGGGAGGGTTGTTGAATTGTGTTTGATGATGCCATCAACCATGTCATTTATCATCAGCCAGATATGCTGCATACCTTGTCTATGGTAACTTGAGGAGTAATGCTCAAAGGATGAAAACTATTCTGTCTAGCCATTCTATTGAGGTTGCACCAGTCAGAGAAAGATGAGAGCTAGTTTCTGTCTGAATCGTGCAGCCTCAGTTGGACAGAAATGGGCTATCTGATAATTTCTACTGGACCAGAGGGACAAGCAGTAGGGACCAGTGAAATGGTGATATTCTAGGACAATTTATGGTGATGAAACTGATCTACTCATTTCATTTCAGGCAGAATTTCCCTCTTTTCAAAGTGACTCCTTTCTTGCACAAAGCAAGTGAGGACCAGCTGGAGGAGGATTTTGCTTCTTGTAGCTTATAGCTTTGAACTTGTCTTGTAGGTATCTACTTGAAGAACAATGCATGGTGACAATACAGTAAATACATCAGTATTCAAATGCTCATATCTTAAAGTAGACTGGATACCTCTGTGGGAACTCGAAGGAATACTCCACGAAACTCATGAAAATGCAGTTTTCTTCATAATTTTTTTGTCATTGTAGATTGGGGTTGTTGGTAGACAAGATGTTTGAAAATGGTGTATTGGTGAATTATGATATTACATGGACCTTACAAAAGGTTAAAGTAGGATGGTTAATGCAAAATTCAGGCTACATTTAAAAGTCACATAACATGCAGTCTGACTGTAAGAGTTCTGTGTGTATGTAATATCTTACATGAGGTCATCGTTTCTTGGGGGGGGGGGGGGGGGGGGATAGGATGAAAAAAAGAGAAAATGATGATTTTTGTTTGTTTTGTTTGAGGAGGATAGGATTATGAGAAGAATTTTGTGGAAAAATTATTTCTATTTCAGTTAGATAATTTTCTGAACGACAGTGAATGTTTCATACATGATCATAGGTATTTTAGCCCACAGTGTGTATGCCACAATATGTATATGAGATAATACAAAATTCTTTGAAAATATCTCAAATGATTTTTCTTTGTTTATGTATTAGAAGAAAGGACTCACGTACTGTACATGCATATTGTATGTGGCTGATACAAGTGTTACTTAATTTGTCATCTGCAAATTTGGTGACCGGCGAGTGTTTATACAGCCTGCGTTAAAAAAAAAAAAAAAGAAGCAAGTGTGCGTACTATCAGGATTATGGTAGAGACACAGAAAGACTGAAGGGTCGCAGAAAAAAAAAAATGCACTCATAGTTGCTTTATGTGAAGAGGGCATGCCACAGACATAACAGTGCAGCTTGACAGGTCCCAGATTTGGAAGTTTTTATTGCATGTGGTCACATGAATAGGTCTGAGTTTTGACAGTAAAAGAAAGATAGAAAAAAAAAGAAAGCAGGAGTCACAAAGCAGGTAGTTTATACCTAGCTGACAAGCAGTCGAAGTGGCTTGTTTTATGAGACATCCTTGGTGTTCGGAAGATTTAGGTGTCTCCTGAGGTAAACATTATCTAACAGTTGGGCGTGAATACGTGGCAGAATGATTCTCAGGGATGGTAGGAATAAAACAAGACAAAAAAACAGCAGTCGATCGATGTCTTATTAAACAAAAAGCCGGGGGGTGGGGGGGGGGGGGAGATATACTTTGGTTGCAATAATATGCAGTAAGTCATCACACTGAGGGGAACAAAGAATGTAATAAAGTGTTGTTTGTGACATTACTAATTTGTCTATGCCTTTTTGATTTAGATTTCAGTCTGTAATTCATTAACTTTTATATCATTCTGTCCATAAAAAATGAATTCTCCTTTTCCTAATACCATGTGCTTAAATTGTAGAAGGCTTTTAATACGCTCATGAGTTGCTCTTCATTTGTTGCTCCAAAATGGCAAATAATGTTATCATTGTTCAAATTTTGTTTGCATTGTAAGATAGTGTAAAAAAAATATGTAATATATGGAAATTGATTATGGCCTGTGTATACCTAGGGACCTTGCTATTAGTTCATTGAACAGTGTTTAGTTTTTTTTTACCTTTGTGCTCATATCTTTTCTATTCTTATCTTTTTATTCCCTTTATCATTTTAGTTCATCAATCTTGCAAGATCAATCTCATGGGATATTTCCATGTGTACATCAGTTATGTACAAATGTGTATAGTGTCTTTATCTATACCTATCTACTCTATTTATGTATTTATCTCCCTTCTTTCTCTCTTTCTCCATATCTCTATTTATCTAGCCATCTACTTCTCTTTATCTATCTATCTATCTATCTATCTATCTATCTATCTATCTATCTATCTGTCTGTCTATATATATATCTATGTATCTATGTACACAGTGTATCTGTCTATCTGTCTATCTATCTATCTATCTATCTATCTATCTATGTATCTATCTATCTCTTTATCTCTGTCCATCTCTTCATCTGTCTCCATCCATCTCTCTCTCTCTCTTTATATATCCATCTGTCTATCTCTCACTTCATGGTTGCATTTTCCTTCTTCTGACTGTTTGTTCTGATTATCCATTCTCATATTCATTTTGTACTGCAGTGAGACCAACCAGCTGAATGTGGGTCTGGTTGTAGAGCTATGGACCAAGGGTCTGATCTGGGACACCCTTCTTGGGACCGCCCTGGTGCCTCTGAGAGGGGTCAAGCAGTCAAGCGAGGTAAGTCATATGAGAACCCCTGTGACACATCTACACAAGAAAAATGGGCAAAATGAGTGTGATTTGGCCCAGGTGACTGAGAGTATGTGGGCTGTAAAACGTGCTATATTCGCGGCATGAACATTTCGCGAATTGGAGCCGACGGCCTTTCTTGCAGCATGAAATTTTCGCAACTTGCCACTGGCATCCAAAGCACATTATGTAGGCAAGAACTTTTGCGTGCATTTTAATTTCGTGGATGTTGCCGCTCGCGAAATTCACGAAATTAAAATGCATGCAAGCATTCCTCATTTTACAGTATTCGGCGAAGGGTGTCATCTTGCTGCAGCATTGAGCCAGACAAGAATGAGAAGCAAACCATAAGGAGACATGGAAAAAGACCACCGACCCCTCCCAAAAACTAACAACAAAGCAGATTTCACTTTGAAAGGTTTTGATATGATGAGATGTACAGTAGTTAGAAAGCAATGCAGTCGCATAGCCACCTGCGGATCAGACTGTCGCGGAAGATCAAGAAATGCACTTTGGGTTAACGCAAGACAGTGACCCTCGTCATTGCCGACCTATCATCTCATGAAATATCCTTGATGCGAGACTAGGTTCTTTCTAAACACTATATTAGCTACCAGTCTAGATGTTTCTGGTCTGTCTGCATTAGGCTTTCTCCCTCGTAGTGGCTTTAGTGTGGCAAATGTTAGTACACTTTGCCGTTCAAAGCAGATTCGGTTGCCAGAGATCACATGGCTGAGTCACTTGCAGTTTGATACAGATGTTTGGTGTAACAACATTTATAGGTAACTGGGTTTTTACTCGCCTGTACGTGTGTTCTTTCATCATCAAGCAGAAACAAAATGTTGTAGTCACTTTTTATACATGCTGCTTCCAATAGGAGTGATGTGTTTGAGCTGAATTTCTATTCAAATTTATTCAGGGTTTCCATTGTACAGAATGCAGTTTACTGTACATGCATATTTTCAAAGTCATTGATTGGTGTATGATCTGCATGGAACGCATTTTTGTCTTTGTCCAAAAAACAAAAGCAAAAATGAAAGCAGATAAGAGTACATGTTCCCCATTTATCTGGAATGCTAAGAAATAGAAATGAAAAGGTAGTAGGGTCTCCCATCAAAACTCCACACCTTGCTCAGACATGAGATATGTACACTTTTATTCAAAGAAATACAAACTATGAAATATGAGATGCATTTTATGTAATATATGGCAACAAGTTTATATGTCATGAAATGTAATGTAAAACAAAAGGGATAAGTGTATGTGTTTCATGTGCCACCTTGGGCTTCCATAAAGATATCATTCATGCTGTGGGACGACAGCATTGCACATCACTGAAATGAAAAATATGTGTTTTTGATGCCCTAAACTGAGGGTAGATTTTGAAAGGAAATGTCTCCAATCCCCAAAGTTTTGTTTGCATTCAGGCCAAGATTGAAGGTAATCCCAGTCTCTGGTCACTCTTATCTTTAATGTGTTGAACGGTCACGTGATGATAAGCTTTGACGTCACAGCGAGAAAGAGAAAACAATCAGGTGAAAGAGAAATTCACGGAAGAGGGACTTGCTTGACAGATAGGAGTCGCATTTTGCTTCTTTCGGCAAGCGGAGACGGTAATTGGCACACAAAAGAAGGGGGAAAAAACAACAACTACCACCACCCACACCCCCATGAATCTATGATTGCAATTTAGTCATGAGGCTGCTGTCACCACCGTGGAATTACAATTGGACGCAAGAATCTGTCTCGCAGACAAATGTTATATATCTCATATGTGGGAGCCGACATCTGACGTTGGCTTTCTCGGTAACAATCAGTCCATCAAAATGGTCAGTGATGGGTGTCGGACCAAAGACTATTGTTGATACTTTCCATGGCAAGCATTACTCCCACACTCCGCCCATCCAATCACTATATATTCCGTCCCATCGTGGTGGTCACGGTCGAGATGCTTCCGCCAAATGTAACAAGGCAGGGCTAAACTCTCAATTGGTTTAAACCGCAACGTTACCGTTATTTGCACATATAGCTTAGAGTGTCAGGTATGGTAAAGACGGGGTTAAAGCAAACAGCTGGGCAACCCTTTGGTCTCTTCATGAGCGATATCCTTTGGGGGAAAGAAGACGGGACGATTGCCCAAATTTGTGTTCCGGCAAACAGCCAGCAGTTTGCTTCTGACGCTCTGGTCTAATTACCTCATTAGCGCCAGCAGCTGCTGTAATGTTTGTGGTTTACGAATTTGCCCCACCCCTTGGTTATTTAAGCTGACTTGCTCCTGCCTGATAGTCTAAAAAAGATCTGCTTCTTCCATCCTGAGAATGGCTGAGTATCAATCAATTTCATCCTCTCCCAACTTAAAGGGGAAATCCCCATTTTGTCCCGTCTTGTGGAAAGCTTCACTAATATTCACACAATGCCACTGCATAAGCAGCATTTGGTATGAGAAAAGCATATGCCTGGCTTTGAGGTGAAATTCTAAGTTATACCATGCAGATTGTTTTTTAAAACCCCTCTCCTTTTCATTGAATGCTAACAGGTCTTTCAGATTTATCATCACATATTCTGATATTCTCCTGTTGATGTTTTGTCATAGCCAATTTTTTCCTCTAAAAAATTTGCTTGATAAGTGCATCATTACATGTTGCAGCAATTCCTCTATTGACAGACGTTCTTCAATGTGCCATTGTTGAGAGCCGGGGTAATTGTTTCTGACAGCTAAAACTTCACCTTGGTTCATTGGGCTCAATCTTTTCAACATGCATTTCTTCAGCCCAGAGGCTGAAGAGAGTACTTTCATTTTTTTTTTCTTATTCGACCACAGTCAAACATAACACAGTCCGTGAGATATATCCACCTGTTGATTTAGACCACCTGTACAATTGTGTATTCATGAGCGAGTAAATGTGAAGTCTTTGCGACTGATTTCTCATTCCCACATATTGCAGTTTTATCTAACAGCAAAATAAAATCATGGGATGTCATCATACCATACCTGCCAACTGTTCCCACTTAATCGGAACATTCCTACTTCTTAGGAAAGAAATAACTTCATTCAATCTCATTTTCCTATTTTTGTCAACATGTGCTCATAGTTAAATATGGGAGATGAGTAAAAAGTCCTTCTTCTTTGGCATTATTTTCTTCCACTTATTCCTATTTCCTAAATGTAAGGTTTGGTAGGTATGTTAAACTATTGGTTGCTTTTGATGATGATGATCTAAAAAGAAAAACTAACAGAGTTTGTGCTTAGACGCAGTCACCTTAGGTATCCCTGAGCAAGAGGCCTTCTTTCGGCTCTAGTTTTCCATGGTTCAAAATGGTACCCGCAAGAAGGGAGAGGAGGTGGTAACTTTTATTGGATTGCTTGTCTGATTTGGTCATTGAGAAGTGCCGAACATTTTCGCGGATAGATGGTGGATCATTTTGCTTTGACAAGAATTTGCGTAATTTGATTTCATGTCCAATACCACAGTTCCAGCACAAGAGCAGACATGAAAGTCTGTTGTGGGTGAGTCTTCTTCTCACTCTGCGTAAATTGTATTTCAAGACTCTTCTCCAGAACCATTTTCCCTCCTTTTTTTTTTGCTCGGGAAGTGGGCCGCGGAACGATGGAATCATGATGACGCTTCTCCTCAATTTAAGTTTGCAGCCGACGCGTGCCGGCACCTGCACGGATAAGACCCGCTTGTTGCCGGGATCATCGCGGGATCAGATTCTCATACGTGTGCCCATAAAGATTTATTTTTATGAGTGCTCATAACCGTTGGTATCCCTCCCCCCCCCCCCCTTATTGTGAGCCTAAACAAACTTCCTAGTGAATTTATATACATTTATAGCCATTTGGCATCATGGGGGCAAGTGCCAAATGAGCATGAAACCCACCCAAATTTCAGTTGGGAATGATTTCAATTTTCAAAGTCCATGTGCAAACTTTGCATTAACCCCACTGACATAAATTCTGGCGGAGTCCCCATCCATCTGTGCAATGTTTTAAAAGAGCGACCCACAGTACTCGGCATTCTATTGATGACTTTAGCAGCCTTGATCCCCTTGCCCCTGGAGTTTCGAATTTAAACTTGAAGAGAGAGCCTAATTGATGAAGGTGATGCTGTGTTCAAGACATCCCCCATAAATAGATTGGTCCTCTTTACTTGCTTTGAAAGATTGCCTCATGTTTGTACAAGCATCAAGAAGTAAATTTCAATTTGAGCATTCCTCTCCCTTTAAGGTCGCCATAATGTGAGTTACTTATACATTTTAGCATTGGATTGACACATAGTTCACTCTGAATTCTGTGGTGTCCTAAAAGTTGACTTTGTCACAGGGCTTTTTATGACAAGTTTTGATGATGTCCCCGTTCAGAATGATGACCACACCTGTGTTATCTTCTCTAGATGTGAAGTTGTTAAAATCTTTCATGTGAAACATGCAGTATGTATATATGTTTATATACTTGTTATCATTCCAGATATATTCTTGTGCATACTTTATCCCCCACTCAGTGGTATCATATCTCTCAGATACGTAGCTATAGATATGCAGACTGAAAGAGATGAAGGCCTTGCGCATATATCTATTTGATGGGGTTAGGTTATTTATGGGAACATCTGTGCAATTGTTTTTATGATATGAAGACAATAATGCTGACTGGGATCTAAGGTCAAGTTCATACGATTGCAAAGATAGCCATGATAAATTCTGCAGTATTGTGTGAATGTGATCTCAGATTAGCTGTTAAGGTAAATAAATGAAGAGTAAGTTGATATTTGGTATTGTTCACCAGTACAAATATTCATCTTGCTGCTCAGGATTCTCATTCCACCAGCTAGTCTACATCGCGATGTCCTAATCCTTGAGACTGTTCTGCAGTGAGTGGTGTACCAAATTGTTTGCAAACTTTGCTATCACAGAAGCTTGTACTGACTTAGAATCAAGAAGATCATGGTTCTATGGTCTTAACCTGTTGAGGACGGGCTAATTTTGCTACAATACGCATTTTCCATAGACCCCTGCCCACGTATACTCGGGACTCGTCCTCAGTGGGTTAAATAGTCAGTAGACTTGCGTGGCATGATGTAAGACTAGACATCAAGTGCAAGAGATGGAAGTACACTGTGTTGACGTGTATGGCAGACGAATATGGAATTCATGTTAGGCGATGGGATGACTGTACAGGGAATAATTTTCAAGTTCAATTTGATTAGCAATTTCAGCCAATGAATAATATTTCAAATGGTATCCTGTACATTTCTCTGGAAGAAAACTGCTTCACAAAAAACAGTTTGTGTAGCAGTGATATAAAAAATGCATGGCAAATTGCGATGCAATACCATAAAAAAATTATTCCCTGCTGTAGAACCGTGCCAAAGCAAATATACCTCCTGAAACATGCATTTGTAGTGTTCACTTAAAAATTGAAGATAAAAAATGAGGAGGGAGTAGATGAGCTCTGTTGTCGCATTTTTTTTTCTTTTCTTTTTTGACAGGAGTGAGCAGGGTTTGTCAAACTTGGCTTTTCACAGGAGCCACTCAGTCTCATCTTCTGCCATCCCTGGCTTGGGGTTGCATAAACAAACTTTTTTGTCTGCCAGTTGTGTATAAGGTCTGGGGAGGAAAAGATAAACATTGTTTTGTTGTTGTCTTTTGTTATCATTTCTTGGTACCACAACCAAACCTGTTTGGCGTACCATTATAATATGAATCCACTTTTGCCAGTTTAAGCGTACAGGAGGGTTTCTGCGTCTGATCATATATGATGTAAATTATATAAAATAAAGCCACGTGTTAGTGCATGCAACTTCATACCAGGATTTTGTGAAAAGTTGCAGCCTTTAATCAGATTTTCTTTC
This sequence comes from Diadema antillarum, assembly GCF_040938485.1. Lineage (NCBI taxonomy): Eukaryota > Metazoa > Echinodermata > Echinoidea > Diadematoida > Diadematidae > Diadema > Diadema antillarum. The sequence continues at coordinate 1,276,141 of NW_027271809.1, read as the reverse complement.
ATCTGGACTCCAACAATCTGTATCAAAAAATGGTCTGAATGATACTTAAAAGGGTACAAATATACCTTGCACATAGCCTGAGCATAATTTCACCAAAATTCAACTACACCATGAAATACTTGAGGCATACATCCATGATATGTGGGTACAGATATTTACATCAACATCAACTCTAATGAAAATGCATTTTGGCTAGTGTATACTCAGAAACACGGGCTCATCTGGCAGCCACATTTTACCCCGCCTTTAAGACGCGTGGAGCACTTGGGAGAAGTCGAAACAAGGCGGGTGACACCTGTTCAGGGTGCGGGAGGTCTGCCACGCAAGGAGAGGAGGCACTGGCAGGAAGCGATACGAGACGGCAGGAGACGGGACTCTGCCACTCCAGATTGGTCCTGTATTGCCAGAGGGCAAGACATGGAACACCGGATAGGTAGATAGATAGATAGAGAGAGAGATAGATAGGGATGGATGAAGATATGTAGAGAAAGAGATAGACGGAGAGAGAGAGAGAGAGAGTGGTGGATATGGGTGATGAAAGAGAGAATGAGAGAGATGGAGATAGATGAAGATAGGTAGAAAAAGAGATGGATGGAGAGAGAGGGGGGGAGAAAGAGAAAGAGGAAGAGAAAGATAGGGAGATATGAATAAAGGGGGAGAGAGAGAGGGGGAGAGATGGATGATGAAAGAGAGAAAGAAAGGGAGATATGAACAGAGGGGGAGAGAGAGAGAGAGAGACAGGGATGGATGAAGATAGGTAGAGAAAGAGATTGACAGAGAGAAAGAAAAAGATAGGGATATATGAACAGAGGGGAGAAAGAGAAAGATAGTGATAGATGAAGATGAAGATAGAGAGAGAGATTAGGTAGAGAGAGAAGGGAGAGAGATGGAAGATGAAAGAGAAAAAGAGAAAGATGTGGATAGATGAAGATAGGTAGAGAGAAAAATAGACAGAGAGAAGGGGAGAAGTGGATAATGAAAGAGAGAAAGAGAAATATATGGATAAATGAAGATAGAGGGAGGAGAGAGAAGAGAGGGAAGAGAAAGAAAAGAGGGAAGAAGCATGCATTTATTCTTTTCCTCTCACCATGATATAGGGGGAGGAGGAGGCAGATGCAGCTGTGTGATATCCAAGGCTTGCACCGAACAGGAGGCTTTTTTTTTAGTGCTTTCGCCAAACGTGGGAGGAAAAACACACACATACACAAACACGTAAGGGAGAGACACGTAGTGGATCATTTCACTTTCGGTCACGTCTAGAAATTTATGTGTTTAGGCAAGTACCGTAAAGGTCTCTTATGATGAACTAAACAAAACGTATGTCATCTTGTATGTTGAAATTGTTGATTTTCTTTCCTGCAGAAATTCTTTGATTTTTGTTTTCATGTTTTCATGCTGATCTCTCTTAACCCGTTGAGGACAAGTCCCGAGTATGCTCGGGAAGGTGTTTATGGGAAATGCGTGTTGTAGCAAAATCAGCCCGTCCTCAACGGGTTAATGCAGTAGTGGTTCACATATGAATGCAGCTTTAAAGGGTGCTGTTGGTATCGTTACATAAATAGAGTCAATAATAGTGACTATCATATCACCTCAAGAATTTCCAATGGAAACGTAAACAAAATTTAGCTGGTTCCCCTCACTCCACTTCAACATTGATGGTGCTTTTATTTCATTGTTGAGATTAGTTTTGTCATTTCACTCTAATATGCAGATGGGCACTTCATGATTTGTCATGGAGTCAAATTGGAATCATCTTTGCTGTTTGATGAACATCTGAGTTGGCTTTTATCAAATGTGTGTGGTGTAAAAAAAGAAGTGTGGCTTTCCGTCAGGCATTGATTGATGTGCAGCAGGATAAAATGGACAGAGTAGACAGCCATTAGTGTGGTGAATGATTGTGGTTCATTGTCATTGATTCGCTCATCCATCATTGATTCATCAAGAACAGGGTTTATTCTTTGTTTATTCCACACAACAGTTGCCACTTTGAGGTGTACAATTTTCCAAAAGCCTCTCGGGCAGATGCACAAAATGAAAAGGATCACTTTGCTGATGCGGCGCGGCTGTTTCCTCTTTTCCACCAAAAATAAAGTGATTCCTAGATTGGATTGAAGAGTTAGATATCTTAATCTCTCCACTTTTTGATCTCTTAAATCAGTCATGCTGCAACTTCTTAAGAGATACAGAGCCCAAAATAGTTTTAGGACGGTGTTTGTATGCATTCAGACACATTTAGCCAGAAGGGCTCGCTTCCTGTGTATGTGGTTGTGACAGATATTCGGAGGATCCTTATCGAGTGGATTCATAATCTCGGCCATTCTGCGAGCTCTGAGCTGCGCGCAGTGAGCGAGCGAGGCTTGCAATGGCTCTCAAAACTTCTCTTACTTATCACTACCACTTGTACCCACTGCAGTGCTGATGCTGGGGTGCGGACTGGAAATACATTTTACCCCTTTTCCATTTACGCCAAGCCTCAGATGCTTAATGTCTGACCATCAGCCGTCATTGATTGATGCCGCTTTACAGCTTCAAGGTTGGTTCGGCTGGTTGGGGGGGGGGGGGGAAGTTGCAGTAGAGGGGAAGCAAAGAACAGGAAGAAGAAGAAGAAGAAGAAATACAAAATGAGATGGAGAATGAAGATTAGACCAGGCTCTTGGGGGAGAACAAGAGGTGAAGATGATGTCTGAGAGGATGATGGGGAGGGGGATGGTGTTCGCACCATGGAGTCAGGGGAACCGGCTTACTTCTCGAAGACAAATGCATACCTGTTGTCACTTTGAATCTTAAGCCCAATGTTTGGATAGCTGGCGTGATTCCCATGCTTTGTTGCCCGGTAACAATCACTGATGATCATTGATATGTGGATGTGCTCCTTCCGTTGCCATGGCAGCACATATCTTCATCTGCAAAGCGATAGAGATGGAGACACAATCAGAAATTGTGATGCAGTTTGCCTGGCACATAAATTTAATTGGGAGGCAAAGAGGTATTAACTTTATTGACTTTGCAGTAGTTTTTTTTTCCCTTTTCAACTGCTGACACAAAGACATGACTGAGTAGACTAGAAACTCTAGCGAGAAATGGGTTCACCTGAGTAGAAAAGCTGGCACTGCAACTTTGAGCAAAAATTGAACGTTTCACATGACTTTGATCGTGGGGTATTGTACATCCCACTTGAAGAGTCGCCTAGGTCTTCCCATCTACTTGATACACTGTACCCTACTCTACCCTGCTCAAACTCATGTTTTGAAACATTTGTTACCAGATTCCAGGTGTTGCTGACATCGTTGTTGCTCTAAAAAAAATTCAACCAAAACCTGCAGCTTCAGAATCTCCCACACCAAACATATCAGGGGCTGTATGGAGAAAGTGTTTAATTGTGTGTATCCAGATGTGAAATTCTCTTTTAGATGTCAAACTTTATAATTCTATTGTGACAAATTTTTGCCAAAAAAAAAATACTTCTACGATGAAATTTTTTCTCTGACCAAAAACTTTGCGCCAAAGCCAATTCTAACGAAAGTTTACTGATCTGTTGGTTTCACCTCGCGCTTCCCATCAAAGCCAACTTAAACATGGGGTAGATCCTCCCCTCAAGGCTTTCCACTTTTTGTCCACATTATTGTGGCTTGATATGCCCCTTTAAAGCAGTTTGTTACATTGAAGAGGTATGACTCTATTCAAAGTGTGCATGGAAACAGGTGAGATTACCTTTCAATTCATATTTTCATGACATGAAGGAAAAATTGACCTTGTAAGACAGTAGTGCAAGCAATAGAGGCTCGAAGTGCATAATGTAGACCATGTCAACAACAAAGCATCAGAAAAAGATCTAGTTGATCAAATTATTTGCCTTGATCGTATAAACACAGTAAGGTCATGCTTCTGTGACAATGCCTACAGGTGTCATAAGAAAAGTAGTTCAATACTGATCCCCTCTTTTTCTTACCCCGCCTGGAATTCACTTGCGTGCCCGTGGCAACTCCAGATCACTTTATCTGGACACTTCAGACTATTTTGAGTCCACCAGCCACTTTGCTAAGCCTTGGCACAGTAGGAAGTGCCTGTAGTTTCAGAGTTGTGGCTCCCTTTTTGTTTGTTTGGTTGGTTTTTTTTTAATCCTCTGAAGTTTACTACCATCTTCAATGGCCTAATGCTTGCTATATTTAATAAACAGTGCAATGGAAAACTAAATGTATGATTGTTGTTGTTGTTGTTTTATAGAAAGAAAAAAGAAAGAAAAAAAAATGGGGCCCTATACAAATAATTTGCCCCAGACAGCACTTAACATAAAACAGACATTATAAATCTTTTTAAAAAAAATAAACAATAAATGTATGACTTTTCACTTATTTTTGGACTCTATGCTGATGTCTTCATTAATTTCGACTAATTATTTCTTCTTTTTTTCTTCAAATTTGTTGTGATGGACAAAATTGTCCTATTCTCTGTGCTATGAGACGGAACTAGTCTTGCTTCTGAGCTTGAGAATGTGAATGCAATCAATTATCATAGGCATCTGCTGTTTTTTTTTTTTATGAAGTCAATGGGGCTAGGAGTTATGTAATGATAGAAATATGAAGAATCTGCACAAGCTGTGAGTAGCATAGATCATACAGTTCAAGAGTTAAATCTTTATCCTGTTTTAGTTATTTTATATACATATATATCATGTCTAATTATGTGTGTACATTCTGATGCATTTTGTAAAGGCAATATATTATGTGTGCTTGTGCCCATTGAAATGAACAGTACTTTCCTCATTCTCATAATTCCTATGAATGTTTGACTGAAGGAATTCTGTCTTTGTCCCACAAATTCTGATATAACTTTGTAATTTGTCTTTGTTCCACAAATCCTGATTTACCGAGGTAATTTATTGGGTTTGTGACAAGGGGGCATCTTTACAGAGCCTCTAAATGTTGTCTGGGTGGCACTTAACCGATGTCATTGGGGGACCATCATGTCCAATGTAACTTATACGAGGGGAATTACTCAATAAAGCCATAATTGTGCGTGGACCTCCTTTCAAGGGCACTGCGATTGATCACAGTAGCGGATATCGAGCACGGATCTCGTACGGTGACGAGCTCATTTCAGCAAGACAGGGAGGGGTTGGTCCTGAAGGAGAGATATTTTGCTTGCTGCAGAAAAAAACAGGCAAAATAAAATTTCAAGGGGTGAAGAATGGCTGAAAGCTATCATGATCTGATTTTATGGCTGTTGTCATGGAACTCTATTGATTTTGTTTTCCCTTTCAATTTTGTTCCTTCCAAGAGGCTTTCTACATGAGCTCTTCAATTTTCTCTCCCACTTTTGTACCCTTGAATTTTTTTTTTATTGCTGAAGATGATCTTTGCAAAACAGAGAGGAAAACGTAGCATTTATCTATTATAGATACCACATTCTTTGATCCAATTCAGTTGACAGCCAGAAAAAAAAAAATCCCAGTTTTTATCTTCTTTCATTTGCAAGAGGGGAAAAATATGATTATGTGGGAGAGGATTGCTTACATGCCTTCATCTCATCTGCCCTAGATTTTGGGAGGTTTGCTGAATATATTTAGTATTTGATGCGTCTGAAAGACTGTGATACCCAGGGAAGTCTTGTAAGATTTGGCTGGCAGGAAAAAGCTGCCGGTGAAACCGTAGACTAAGGGCAGAGTGACAGTCGACTGATGCTAATCGTCAATGTGGCCAAGTAATATTTCAGTGCATTTCATTTTCCTCGGGATGTGACAGCATCCAAAATAAAACAAATTTAGTTACTTGACGTTCCCTTGTTTCTGAGGTAAAAATGATTGCAATGGCCTGTGCTTTGTTGGATAATATGCAGATTTATCTGAGTGAGGTTAGATTTTAGATGCGTTGTATGCTATCACAGCTTGAAGTGCAGGTGCACTGCACATTCAGTACTAGTGGACATTGGTGGATAGAGTAGAAACATATCAACAGAATTCAGTTCAATCGTACTTTATTTCCATCAATAAAAGGAAATACATAATAGAAGATGATACATTAATGGTAGAAGAAGATTCATCAAAACCACACATGATGTATTAGAGTTGTGGAATTTTCAAGTTTAGATGTACTCTTAAAACAGTAACATTTGCAACCATCTACTTTATATGTATGGCAAAATGTTTTGCAAGGTAATTATTTTTGCAAATTTTGCGAGTCGGATGCTATTCGCAAATTTAAAAGCATGCATAATTATCGATGCTTATCTCAACATCAATGCGACCTGCCTGCACATGTTTTTCTGTACATTTGCGAATATACCCTCTCATGAAATTGTCAGAAGTCCCTTTTGCTAAATATATCGCGTATACAATATCAAAATTGGATCAAGTGACAATGTTATCACCTCACAACTCTCTCATTGGTTTAACAGAGATGTTACAAAAAGTCTTTTTTTTTCAGCATTTTAACAAGGACAAACCCTTGCCTCTATAATAAAGTAATCTCCATTAGGTTATTAGATACAACAGTGATTTGAGCCAAAGGATGCAAGTTTTTCTTGGATGTCCTAACAGATAATGATAATGAAGATTAGTGTGTGGGTCAGTTGTGGAATTGTGTTGTGATGATATAATCATCCCACATTATTTGCTCAGCATGCGGATTTAACACACACAACATTCTGTAGAAAACATATAAGTGCAAGTTGAAAGTCATATAACTTTCTTCTTTTTTGTGGGAGATGGATGAAACATCTACCATTTGATTTGTTTTGTGCTTTTACTCCAGCTCAAACACTTTAAAGCCAGCTCAAACACTTTAATTGAATAGCACATCAAGGTATCTTGTACTTCCACAATCTTTTTCATATCAGTCAGAGATTCTCCATGTGTTGTTGGAAAAGATCTGTGTGCTAGACATTTGCTACACTATATTGATCCAAAATTAAACAGCATTTTGCTCAAAGGAAGGGATGTATGATATACAAAACCTGTCTTTTTTTTGCCTGTTTAAAATTCTCTAGCAATTCAAGCATCGCAAAATGAAAATGCTCTAAGTGCAATATCAAATATGAGACTTGCTTCGTGATTGCACCAGCATACATATATCTACTTTGGGTCTGTTCGTGTGATTTGGTTTGTATTGTTTTGTTTTTGTCAAGGGTTGAAATATTTTGGTGTTCGCATGTGTATGCCACCTAGAAGGCCCAGCAGCTCAAGCGAGCTCTCACTGTGCTGTTTATTTTCTGGAGACATAAAGCTATCTCTGGACAGCTTCTGCCTGCTCTGGCATCATTGTAGGATTCTATTGCGGAGGAGGAGTCGTGTGGGTGTGAGAGCAAGATGAGAGGAATCCATTTAAAGTGCTTGCGTCCTGTTGTTGTTTGTTTGTTGTTGTTTTTTTGCCAAAGTCAGGGTTATTCTTGACGAATATACCATAAACTGAGAGGTGCGAGTTGAAATTATGCATTCTGAAGTTGCAGAAAATGGGTCAATTTTTTTGTCGGCGGGGTTTGAATCGAGGATCTCCTATAGGACAACAGCCCTATAGGAGATCCTCGATTCAAATCCCACCACCAGTGTGTCCACCTGCAAGATGTTTTCAGCCATAATGTCTCCTTTGTCCTCTGAACAAAAAGTTTTTCATCATAATCATCAATTTTTGCTCACATGCAAATATGGGTACATAAGAGTCCTTGCAGGAGGAATTGCACAGTATGTCAAGCTCCAGGGACTATGGAATGCAAAAATGCATGCTGGATACGCCCACTAAAAACCTAAACCAAAAGCCTGTCAATGACATCATCTGTCAATCACTGGTAAAGTACTAATTTGATTAACAGAAGAATTGGAATGCAACTTTCCTTTGACTGATAATAACTTGCATTTCCCCTGTTCCAGTATGTTCAAACGGTGATCCTTAAATTTGAGGATAGCTAACCTTGAGGATAAGTTCTATGGGGTGCCAAGTGTCACATGGTCAATTTCATAGATGAAACGACTGATTTTGTGATGAAATTTTGTCGTCAACGAAATGACTGATTTCGTTACAAAATTGACCATGCGACACTTGGCGCTCGATAGAACTAATCCTTGAGGTTAGCTCTCCTCGAGGTTAAGGATCATCACCAGAATGTAACTAATGTATTTTGTTGATCATATTAGTGCATTAGCAATGAAAGCACATTGATGATGGTGATGAAGTAGTTAACATTACCCTGCCAAACCAAATTAAGAGAATGATTCGTGTGGACTTATGATAGGACAATGCATTTGAACATTTGCTGCACATACACCCACGCAACCTCTTCAGACATACTGTTTTACATCGATATCCATTGTCAATGCTGTAGACAAGTTTGTTTTGCACATTTTCTTGTACATGCTTTCGAAAAGCCTCTTATACTCTTTCATGCACAAAATGCCCAGGGGACTAAACATCCTTCTAAACATTCCCAGACTTTGTCACATGGAAAATGAGAATATCTAAAAAACATGGGCATTGAAGCAAATTAGATTATTCTTTCTTTTTTTCTTCTTCTTCTGTTTTTGCAGAGTGAGAGAGAGGGAAAAAAAATGATGTGGGAGTATTGGGGAGCTGTCTGTTAGCAGTGGAGAAGAAAAGTGCAGATAATCCTTTTCCTACATATTTTTTTCCCATCCTATTTTGAGAGTGGGACATGTGATATAAGGGGGATGTGTATTTTGATAGTGACTGCAAGCTCCATGCCCGCAGCTGTCCCGATAACAGCGGATGCCAGCCCTGGCGATCCCTGGGGACGCACCACAACATAAATGTGAGGGGAAGTTTGTCAGCTCTGTCATTTCCACTTCTATTTTCTGCTTTAAACTGTAGAGTGATTTCATCTTTTTTCTTCCCCAACACAAAATTGTAGATGGGAGAGGGATGGAGGGTAAGGGGTGGGTAGATGTCGTTGAAGGGAGACTCGAAGAGAGGAGGAAACACCCATGTTTTGCAGCCATGGACTGGCATTTATAATCATATTAACGGAAGATTAGGGTGTGGGGAGGTGGAGGGAAGGACACTACTTCAAACTCCTGAGCTATTTTTCTGTATTCTGTTTTGTATTTTCATGTTGTTTTTTCACACATTCAAGCGGAATGTGCAGCAACGAATGAAACCGAAATAAAACAAAAATATGGAGAAAAAGAAAGTGTGTGAAAGAGAGAGTTTGGAGATCACTGGTTTGAACTCCAAAGTTATTATCATTATTTTTTTTTTTTTTGTAGATTAGCCCATGGGGAGGGGGATTCTGGAGCTCTAAGGTGGGAAGGAGCTGAGTAGGGTTGTGTTTTTAACCTGTGACTTGTGCCAATTATCTCGATGGAAACTAGGACAAAGAGAGGATGAGAGATAGAAGCTAGCCCAGCTAGAAACTCTTCAAGATAGTCTAGGGGAGGGGGAGAGACCTAGAAAATATTGGCAGGGGAAGTCGGAAGAGGAGAAGGAAATTGGCTTTTGTTTTAGCTTATCATCTTTATTATCATATTAATAGAAAATAGGGTTTGACAGCATGAAGGAGGGGGGTGGGGGAGAACACAGCCTCTTAACTCCCAAGTGGTTTGCAAAGTAGTGTGGGGGGGGGGGTGGGGAAGGGGGTCAGTTAGGGCGGAGAGAACGGGGAAGTTATCAGTGCGGCTTGTGTTCGCCGGTGACTTGCATCATTATCATATCGACAGGACTCCAGAACTCCTTCCCGACCCCAATCTTTGCTTTGTGGCACTCTCCCGCCTGGCCTGCACGCGGGGCAGAAAGGAGGTGTGAAAATTGTAAAGGCAGATTCCCGTCAGATTCCCGTTTCACCCCCCTAGCTTGTTAGAATTCTCACCCTAACATTGAGGGACACGAGACTTGACTTCTGTGCATTCTATTTATACAGCCATTTTGTTCCCAGGCTTTTTGAGATATTTCACTTCCTACAGCAGCAGTAATCATGTCAAACAGTGGAATATGATGTCTAACAAGTATCATTCATATCTCACTTAATTTTGTTCTTTGTAGTGCTCAGGGCAAATGATTTCATTTCTTAACTTCTTATCCTCAACTGTGTAGTGCTCATATTATATTTCAACACAGTATCTTTAATTCCATTTAATTTCATAGTGATGCTAGTCTGCTTCTGTTGTAATAGTTTGTGTGAATTTCCTTCAAAATTTGACTCTGCACACAAATTTACATTACTCTGACAAAAAGATATTTTCTCAAATTACTGTGATAACTGAGAAAGTAGACCGACATGGGGTTAAAATAAGTAGTACATAGAAATAGTATGTGTATGTGTATATTATATATCACTGTTGAGGTGACAAAACCTTGTATCTAAAAAATGTCAAATGTTCAGGAGAGTGAAAAGAAAAAAAATGGCAGCCAAAGCACTGTAACAAATGGGATCGCCTTTCCTTTACATGCCATGGTTGCTTCATTTTAGGGGTAAGACAGCTAGGATATGGACAGGACATCATTTAACTGATGATCTGACAATTAATCCAAACAGAGCTTTTTCACCAAAATTTGAGATACAAGGTCTTGTCACCCTACTGACAATATACATGTATGTACAAATTGTATAATTTCATACTCAGCAGTCCAGTTTATGTGCATTGGTTGATGCTATGTTTGGCAAGCTTTTGACAAGCTTTTTATTTCCCCAAACAATCATAATCATAAAAGTATGCCCAAACTATTGATTGTATTGTAAACCAGTCTATTTCAATTATATATCTATATCATATACACACATAGATTTGCAATTCATCAATATAGTTGGCCCATAGCTGCATTGTAAGTTATGCAATGCATATAAGTTCTATTGCCTCTTTTTTTAAAGAAAGGTAAAAGCTTTCCAGAAGAAGGGAATGCACATCTGTATCATTCCCTGTGCTTGATCTCAAATATGAGGTTTGCGGGCATGTACAGTAGTTGCCAGCAACAAGTCGCTAAGAAAACACACATGGAGCCTCTGTGATTTAACTTATTGCATTTATCTACAGGAGGCGACCAATAGACCGTATATTGGATATGGAGATGTTGGTGGGCAATTGGAATGAAGGTATATCATAGGAAAGAGAAGGAGAAGGAGATAATGAAAAAGCAAGGGAGGGGAAAGAGAGATATTGGTTGAGAAACATATTGAGAATATACTGGAAAATAGAGATACAATGATAAAGAGAGAGTGAGTGTACATGTCAGAGAAAGGGTGACACTGCATGGAACACATTTTCTTTTTAGGAAGGGGAAACAAAATGAAAGGAGAAGACAGAAGAAGGAAGGGAAGAAGGAGAGAGATATATATATAAAGAGAAAGAGAAATATATAAAGAGAGAGAGAATGAACATATTAGGGAAAGGATATACTGGTAGGCAATTTAAGTTAGAAAAAAAGAGAGTGGAAAGGATTGAGATAATGAAAAAGTGGAGGGGAAAAGCAGATATTTGTGGCACACAGTGAAGATACGTAGATAAGATATACATATACATAGAGAGAGAAAAAGAGAGAGATTATATGAGCAAAACAGGGAAAGTGGTGCACTGGTAGATGATTGGAGTTAGAAAGAAAAGGGACAGAGAAAAAAGATAATGACAATGCAAAGGAGGGAGGGAGGGAAGAGAGTGTTATTGGTAACAGTAGAAATATGATAAAAGAAAAAGATGAGTATAAAGAAAGAGAGATAGAAAGGATGAACGTATCAGGAATAGGGATGTCATGGTAGGCAACTGGAATTCTAGCCAAAAACATTTAGGAAAGACTTGATGGAAAGTGAAGGAGGGAAAAAGCAGATATTTCAAATATGTAGTGATGATGTGCTAGAAAAGATGTAGAGACTGATCAAGAGTGAGAGAGGTAGAAGGATGCGATGGACTGGTAGGTGATTAGAGTTAAAAAGTAGGAGAAGGAAATGGAAAGAGAACATGAGGCAGTGAGAGATGGAAGAGAAAGAGATATTGATAAGAGATAGTAGAGATATATGCTATAAAAAAGGAGAGAAATATAAAGAAAGAGAGATTGAGTGAGCAAAAAGAGGGGAAGTAATGCACTGGTAGGTGATTAGAATTAGGAAAAGTGGAGAATGAAAAGGGAAAGATTGACTGAGAGAGCAAGGGAGGGGAACAACAAGGCCAATTTTTAAAATTAGAGCATGCTAAGAACGGGCGATCAAGGGGGGCGATTGCCTGGGGGACAAAGTTTTACTGGCTTGCAGCTGGCCACCAGGGGAACAGAGACAGATAGTATGTTATTCTCTATCAATATAAATCAGAGAATTGGTATTGTGTCTGGGCTGGGGTTTTTTTTTTTCTCCTCCGTTTTTTTTTTTAAATCCATGTCTTTCTACTTTTCTTGTCTTCACTGCCAGTAATCGATGAGTTCATGCCACAGATTCAAATTCTCTGGCATCATTGCATAGTCAGAACTTGCCCTAATTCTGAAGGAGTCTGATAGCAGGCTAGTTTTTCATGTCCATGGCGTGGAGCATACCATATTAACCACTCACATGAATTGCATTTCAATGAGCCTGAGCAGTGACTCTTACATGCCATAAATTACTGTTTTTCATTTCTCTTACTTGTTCACATGAATTGTTTTGGTTTGTTTATTACCATTAATGTACAATGCACATTACAGACCTCCTAACCATGCTGAATTTAGAGGAAAGAACCTGAATTTTGACCATTCTCAGCTCTTGTTTTAATTTCCTTCCCTACTTTTGAGCCAAATGATCCTTTTTATTTTTCAGTTAGAAAGATTGGGAGGTCTGGGCCCCATTTTATCAAAAGACATAATAATAATTTTAAATTTTCTAACCACATGGGCTGCCATAGACTTACAATAGAAATTAACTATTATAATCAATTTTCATGAAGCAACAACAGAAGTGCAGAAAGTTGACATTAAGTTGTACTAACTCTTGCAGAAAATTTTGTTTGGATCAGAATGTATTACAAATTGATGCAATAAGATATTTTGGAACAAGATAAGTTTTCTGTTTCTAAGTTTGTTGCTCATAGGCAGTGTTTAACTGAACCCTCTCATTCTTCACAGCATCTGTGAAAGGCAACCGTTTTGAGGCCAGGCATATCTGTGTTCATGGTAATTTTGTTAATGTTAACTTTTTTAATTTTCATTATAATCATGATAATTTTCATTGTCATTGTACCGTAATTGTCCTGAGCACTATCATCAGCTACTTTACAAGTATTGTTATTAGTACTCAATATATCGTTGATATCGTTACTATCATCATTATTATTATTGCTACTATCACTACTACTACTACTACTACTACTGCTACTACTACTACTACTACTACTACTACTACTACTACTACTACTACTACTACTACTACTACTACTACTACTACTAATTCTACTATTATTACATGTGCATAATTTCATGCATCAGTATGGGTCACAAGGTTATGACAAGCCCAAGGTCTCAAATCATAGGATGTTGATTTTAACGCATCTAGTATTAATTTTGTTAGATTTGCATAAAAAGCTACCTTTTTCTACCTTCTCAAATGGGAGGTGCACCAAGCATTTGCTGAAAACTTGACGAAATTCAAGAAATACTCACATGCTGCTGAAAGGAACACTTGCAGCTCAATGAATAAGAACACAAACTATCAATAGTCGCGGTCACACTGGCAAAAGATGTCAAAGTTTAAAATCGTGATCTTTAAGATTGTGGTTTTTTGCCAGTGTGACTGCAGACTTTTTGCAAAACTTCTCACGAAACTTCTATCTCAATCTAGGGATATTTCTTCCACTCCCGCCAGACTTCTCAATTTTTTGCCAGTGCAGTGTGAATGCTAGAAACTGTAAACTTTGCAAATTTTGTCACGTGACCAGTCCACCTTCTGTTTGCGGGCTGTGCCACTGAAGCGCACGGTCATTGTGATGAACAGGAGTGTATTGTTACGTCACAATCACCAGCTGTCAGACAGCCAACTCTATCTTCTATCTTGCACATGCATGCGCACTAGTGATCCAAAACGAAGTTTGGTTGCCAGTGTGAACGGACGACCAAAGATTGCAGAGACTTTGCGATCTCAAACTTCGCGATCTGTTGCCAGTGTGACCGCGGCTAATGACAACAACCTGGGTTAGTCCCCTGGCTGTAGCAATTGTGCTCCTGGAAGACATATTATTGCCTCATTGCTTATGGACCTTTGGATTGGACTTGGAGCCGTTGATTCCACGGTTGCTCGCACAGCAGCATTCCTTAGTGGTCACATAAAAACAAAATAAGTCAAATCAAATCAAAAGCTGTAAATAGTTTGAGATAAAAGTAGAAGGATATATTAATCTGGCAAAAGAGGTAAGTATGGATGATCCAATAAAGAAAAGTATTCACCCTAAAGTATTTTTGCCAGTTTGTGGATATGAAATATATTCTCATGGATTGCCAGGATATTCTGTTATACTTACTGTACATTATGGATTGCACTATATTGCACTATGTGCAGATGCTCCCATTGTGTGATGTCATCAGTATATTACTTCTATACACAGGCGCATTCGTCACTAAGCTGCTAAAGTGTGAGCATGATGAGGAAGTTACGCAGTGCCAAATAGTTTTTGTCTATCCCAGAATTGGCCAAAATGCCAATGGCACCAGGAGTCATTCAGTCTATAGAGGTGGCACAGAACGTAGATGAATTCCTTTGCTGCGCATTTATCAAACTAGGTCTGAAGAAATGACTGCAAAACATGAACTTGATAGGAACCTCTTACGTCATACCGTTGCATCTGAAGTTGTCGCGCAAGTGCATTGTTCCTTCTTGGAAAAAGACAGGTGAAAATGAATACCGTGGTACTTTTACTTTTTGTTTTCAAAAGTCACTGCTTGTTCTCCTCATAAATCAATCAAGTACAGATACTTTGCTGTATCCGTGTAATGGACATCAATTTTACTAATCAGCCCTTCATTTTATGCTAAAACAAGCTCAACAGCCTCTGTTTGCAAAAGAAGATTTGACAGCAAACCAAACATTTAGCTGGTTTTGTATGTATTCAGACCACAATTCAGATTTGATTCACCGTTAAAATCATTTTGCTGTGTGACATATACACCCTCTCATAAATATAATATCACAACAATTCTCATTTAAGAATTCCTACCAACTCCCCAAATGGACAAGACTTGGGCAATCTATATGCTCTGTAATGATGCATCAGTCACACAATGCAATGGATGAAACTTATGAGAGCAATATGACCCCTGTCTGCAACCAGTTGCAACCACTATCCATGTACAGATGTATTTGTGATGATGTAAGTACTAGTAGTCTATGCATGCGTGTGACCAATGCTTTATCATTTAGAATTAAGCTGTTACATCAGGACAGAGTGTAGCGACTCTACTTGTACAACCTACTATATCATCTCATACCTTCTTGCTTTCGCACAACAGGAAAAAAACAGTTTTGTAAGAGTTTTTGAAAGGTTAATAAAACAGTGCTAAAGATGGTTTGTTCTACTTCAGACAAATTGACAATCTGGCCTGCTTAATCAGGGGACCACCAGCTAGGTCAGTGTGACAGCCAACAAAAGCATACACCAGAGATATTGTTGGAAAATCAGTTTATTTCATAATTTGTTTTGTGGCTTCCTCAGGATGAAAAAAAAAATCATTAGCTTCTGGTGGGCTATATATAGGTCCAGATGAGATTTGGAGGTTGCTTATCAAAGCAATTATAATGCTGCAATGCAATGGTCATAAAACACACTATTCTGGGTGTGTGTGTGTGTGTGTGTGTTTTTTTTTTTTTTAATTCTTGTCATGCTGCAGTTGCTTTCAGGAATATGCGCATGGATGAGAATATTGCCAGGGCCCAGAACACGTTGCTAGGCAGCATATTGGGGATGATGTTCGTAAATCGTCGAGTGTCTGTCGGTCACGGTGGCTGTGATGACTAGGGTTTACGCTTTGATGAGAGGAATCCATCAAAGCAATGTGATGCGAATCAGTGGGGAGAGGATTTAAAGCATTTGAGATCCCTGCTGTATTGTTGCTAAGCGCCGAGATGTGGAATTGATGAAGCCAGTGGAAAAGAGATGATAATTATGAAGAAACATTTTACCAACATCATGAATTCTGCCTTGGCAAAATCTGTTTGGATTTCTTGAGTCATGCTTTAATTACATTCCCTGAATGTTGTCCCCCGCATTAAAGCAGTATTGTATCAAGCTGAAGTATACATTTGTGTAAATCTGTCCAGTAAATGTGATGTAAATCTAGCTTGATTTTAAGTTGTGGTCAAGTACAGTAAGGTTATTGAATTATTTAGTGTCATCAGAAAAAAAAAATGCACAGTCCTGCAAGCATAGCCATGGTGCATGTAATGCTTCCAAAATGTAAGTAGCATTTTGTGTCAATTTTCAGGTCGTACATTTAGTTTCACTGAAGATTGTGAGGTCAGTTGAGAACAAAAGAGTGCTTTTACACCATTCGACACAGTTTATAGCCTTCCTGCTTCCCAGACGACACACTTTGCAAGTTAGATTTTGTCATCACGCCTTCGGTGGAGAAGATCCATCACGTTTTGAATAACTGTCTGTGTGTGTCGTGCATCCCCAACCACTGCCATGCTGCCAAGCCCACAAGAGATGTGCAGCGTGCCCATGCGCATGAGAAAGCTAAGTGACCGAAGTCTCTGTGAGTTGCTAGCTTAAAGTGGCTTAGCCCAGATTAAATCACAGATGTAACAAATTGTCTACCTATCATTTAAAAGCTCCCCCTGCAAGATGTGCATGCACATGCACGACTGCACATACATACATACAAACACACACACACGCACACACACACACACACACACATACACACACACACACACACACACACACACACACACGTACAGGAGAGAGGGGGGAGAGATGTGGGGGTGGGGTGGGACGGAGAGTGGTAATGAAGGATCGAGAGAGGGAAGGCCAACCAATAAGGGTCTGAGGAGTGGGGATGACAATCAATAGAGGAAATGAGTGGGAATAGAATCAGCACATTAGGTCAACAGCATGATCTAATATACCACTGAGCCATCGAAACAGTCTGAGAGTGAGACTCCAAGGAGTGTCTCGGAATTGTGTATGTGTGCGTGTATCTGTGTCTGTGTGTGTGTCTCTCTCTCTTCCTCCAGAATTGGCCTTAAAGGGAAGTTGCAGCCTTCCAGTAGGTAGGAAATAAGAAAGAAGAGCCGTTCCGTAGATATGAAAGATGCACTGTAAGTTAGTTTGATGATGTCAATGACGTAGGAGGCGTCAAGTGGATATGATTTACTCCGGTTTGTTAGGGAGAGGGGCTGCTTGGGGGAAGTCTTCTTGATGCAAGACTAAAGAAGGGGTGAAGAAACTGGATGTGTGTGTATGTATTCATATTTTTCTTCTCTCATCATGGTAGTTAGTATTGCTGTTTGCTTCGCTTTTACAATTTAAATAGATTTTGCCCACTATTCATATGTCAACACTATCTTGTCATACACACTGGAATTGGCCTCTCAAGTTTTAGATTGGTATCATGATGCATCATCTTAAAGGAATGGTATAGTATTGGTTGAGATGAGGATTCAGCATCTATCCTTTTACAAGATTCTTAGTAATCACTTTATGAAATGATAAAGAACATGCAATTCTAAGAGGAATTCAAAGTTTATTTGATGAAAATAGAATGTGATATTGGTGAAATATCTAAAAATAAAGTAACACAAAATAATTCTAGTAAAAGGCGGTTCCCACCTTTTATTAGGATTGCTTTGTTTTGGATATCTCAGCCATTTCAAAACTAATTTTCATCAAATGATATTTGATTTGCTCATAGAATGATTTGCTCTTTCATATTTCATAAAGTGAGGTTTCTCATTACCTAAAAAAAAAATCATCATCAAAAACATTGGAAACTCGATGCTCCATCTCAACTGAAGCTATAACATCCATCTCATGTATTACCTTGATACAATATTATATGTCTGTCATGTGCTACTTTTCTCGTAGAATGTTACCATGGTGTTCCATAGCATAGGTGGCAAAGTGATAGTGCTGACTGTTGATACTGACAAAACAGTGTGCACACGTATATAGATGGATCCATCCATATGCCCCGCCTCCTCCTCCTCCTCTTCTCCCTCCTCTTCCCCATCCTTCTCTCTGCTCCCCTCCACTTCTCCTACTCACATCTTCTTAAATGTCCCCTTCCTCCCCATGCATCCCTCCTGCTTTACCATCCTTCCCCTCTCCTTCCCTTCCTTCCCCTCTCCTTTCCAGGATCCCTTCTTCCTCCTCTCCTTTCCTTCATCACCCCTCCCTATCCCTTCCCCTTCTCTTTCAGCTTGGAGAAGTGATGTCAATTCTATACATCTTTTGCCTCCATTTTCTTTTTCTCTGAATGCTGCTTATCCCTTAGTACATAAATGTAGGATAAAGCTCTGATTGATTGACACTGAAAGAAAAAAAAATTGAAAAAGTCTGTGGTTCACGTCCTTCCTCAAGAAGTACATCCATGGTGAAGATTTTTGACCCCATATGCCCCTCTTGACCTGGGTATGAGGATGGCTGCATGGCTAAGCTTTATTGATGATAGTGGTAGTAGACCCCATTGAGGAGCACATTGCTTTTCATGTAGACGAAGTTCCCCAGGTCAACAAGACCATTTATGTCATCATAGAATATATTTTTTTTATCATTTAACCCATTGAGGATAGTTTGATTTTGCTACAACACGCATTTCCCATAGACGCTTGTCTGAGTATACTCGGGACTCAGCCTCAACGGGTTGAAAAAAAAGTGAAATATTCACACTTTATGCCCCTTTTTGGCATAAGTGATGTAAAAAATTGATCTACTTTTTATTCTTAAAGCAAGCACTTTTTAAAACTTACATTAAGTTGAAAATGATACATGGCCATCTCCGACGTAATGAAACTAACACCACTCTATGCTTGATGTTGATCTCGTCACGTATCAGTATAATCGACAAATTGGCTGGATTTATTTTTTCCCTTCATACATTGAAATGGGTTTTCAGTCTGTTGAAATTGGCGCTCGATGGCAAATTGTCCATAAATCCTATGAGACCAGATTAAACCATCTGTATACCACACTCCCACTGACACGCCCACACACCCATACGGACATTACTCAGACTGTCATTTTCTTGCCGCTCTGCGCTCTTGTCTGTCTATCAGTGAAAGCCGCTTAGGGTTCATTTTCCCTGCCTTTCTAGCCATCCCCACCTAACGTAACAAGTAGTCTCTATTTCCTCAAAGCATCAGATATATCTCTTGTTTAGTCAACACTGTTTTAAGTGTAAGCAAGTTGTTGTAACAGCATGTCTGAAATCGCAGTTTATAGAAAATGAAGAGATGAGTCAATGACAAAGATCTTAAATCCATTTGTGCGTTTTTATGCATACTTTGTGAAACACATGGAAACGACTGCACAAGTGGGAATTTCCCTGTATTGGTTTTCTTGCAGTGGTTAAAGAGAAATGAGGGATTCTGAATAGTGGCCACTTGGTTCTAAACATAAATTGTTGATGTCCAAGAACGGGCATCTCTTGAGTCATCAAGAGATGTAAGTTAGGACGTGTGATGAACCTGTTTGAGTGGTTGTGTCACCATGTCGCTTCATCAGAATTCTGCGTGAAGGCAAGCGGACAGGTGGTGAGTGGCAGAATTCAGGGAAAGTCGTGACCAGGGTGCGAGGGATCACATGACGCGGTAAGTGGATGAATGGAGGGAGGTAAGGAGTGAGGGAGGGGCAGCAGAGCAGTTGTTTTAGATGCAGCAGCTGGACAGAGGGGGAGTGGAGGGGGGTTCAGGTTACGCCGCCATGTAATTGCATCCCACGCTCATAAGTGTGTGTATGTGTGTGTGTTTGTGTGTTGTGTGTGTGTGTGTGTGTGTGTGTGTGTGTGTGTGTGTGTGTGTGTGTGTGTGTGAGAAAGACTGATTTTACACTACACCCTCATACACATCAGTGCGGGGAATGCAGAGAACGCGTGCAGACTGTGTAGATGAACGATGACAATGGCACAGGTCAGTGGCATTCATGCCCACAGTGGAAAACTGTGCCCCGTCAGTTGTAAATTTATACATATTTAATGTATGTACACATTTATGTACACATATATATGTGCACAAATACATGTTTATATCATTAAACATTTCATGGCTTTCTGCTCTGAAATTATGAGTAATAATGAAGCAGCATGGCTCAATAAAATTCTATACAAGGAATAGTATAACATTCCTGTCTCAATCACCCAAATCTCTGTTTTTTCCTCTCTCCATATGCATTATTGTTATTGTATACAATATATAGATATTATAACTTTTCATCTATTTCTTTGCAACCTGCATTCCTATCTGAAGTTAGTGGGTGTACAAACTTATTGGGAATAAGTACACTCTTAGAAAAAAAGGTTCTTTTGAGCACCATTAAATGGTTCTCAGCACTGTCACAATAGCGACACCCTTTTAGGTGCTCGTGAGAACCTTTTCTAAATGGTGCTTGTCGGCACCTTTTGCAAAAGGTGCCCATTAGAACCTTTTTCCCGATGAAATGGTGCTCGTGAGTACCATTTAAAAGGTGCCCATGGGCACCTTTTTGACTAAAGATGGGCACCTTTTTGACTCTTTTCAAAAGGTGCTCATGGGAACCATTTCATTGGAAAAGGTTCTAATGGGCACCAATGTTAAAAGGTGCTGACAGGCACCATTTAAGAAAGGTTCTCACAGGCTCCAAAAAAGGTGTCGCTATTGTGACAGTGCTCAGAACCATTTAATGGTGCTCAAAAGAACCTTTTTTTTTCTTCTTAGAATGTAGTATGTGAATTGATGTCTGTGTATTTTTGGTGTGTTTCACATGCAGTGCTGGTAAGGTGCTTCACTGGCACCATTCTTAAAGGTACATTACCTATCTGCATTGAAAATGTGCATCACAAACTCATTTGAAATGAAATGAATTCATCTGAATTTCATCTCATCAGTCGAACATACGTTCAAAACATGTATATTAGCAATACATCAGCATATCATACATTATCATTGACACGGGAAAAAAAGAGAGCAAGGATAACACACCCATGCACACAAAGTTTCACAAGCATGAATACATGTACATGACATTCACCAATATTTTTTTTTTCATGAAACATTACTCAATAACTGAAAACCATAGAAATTTGGTCTTTCACAAATTTGCAGAAATGTATTTATTCACCTTCACTTTTACAATATAAAGGTGAGGTTTGTGTTTGTCATGTTATAATCTGTCAATATTGTTAACAAAATATTTTCATTTGTTCACTAATTTTTTTTCCACAATATTTGTCATTTGTGTACTGAGCAGTTCTTGAAACACCATCACACATCTCTGTACAGATGATATGAAATAGCAAGAGGTGCATCAGACTTTTGAAATACATAACAAAATTTCTAATTCACTGTGAAATAATTCCTGCATGGATGAGATACAGTAATTGTGTAAGTCTTAAGATAGGCAGAAGTCAAGTACATTACCTGCTTAAGTAGTATGAGGAACTTTTTCCACATATTTGCTAGTTTGTTCGGTGTTGTTTTTTTTTTCTTTTAACGCATATATTTGTCCTAAAAGCAACTACAAAGGGCAGGAAAACAATTCCATTAAACAGGACTTTGGTATTGTCACAGAAAACATTCATTATATTGCTGGTATGATACTTGGGATAGGATAAGCTTTACACTTCTTCACTTCACTTCACTTCACATTCATAACGTCGAGTACTTGAATTAACTTATCTGTGTTTGTATACGAGTGACCTTTTTTGTTGTTGTTGTTCTGCAATTTGAAAGCACCATAGACACATCTATACAACTGCAAATACAAGAAGAGTATCAATTCAGGTTAATCATGACTTCTGACAATTTACAGCATGTCCTACGGAAACACACACACACAAAAGAAAAGAAAAGAAAAGAACACATTGTTTTATAATGAGAAGGATAATAAGAATCCCAAGGGGAAAAGAGCTAGGATACCACACCCACACAGTTTCACAAGCATGAATGAACAAAATTCCTCAACCATGATCTAAAATATATAACATTGGGAATCGATAAAAATTTGAAGAGTTTGATAGCAAAACCGATAAGTCCATTTTTGAAGATTTTGAAGTACGGTCTCTGTCATAAAGTACAAAATAATACCTTTTAAATTACATATTGGTTACTACATATAAAGGTACATTTTTGAAGTTATGGTCCAAAGAAGCAAAAATTTTCTTATTGTTCTCTTTATTTTTCTTGACCTTTAATCGCAAATATCTCCATTTGGCAAATATGGACTTATCGGTTTTTGCGAACAAACCCTTCATTTACACTTTTTTTTTAAAAGCAGAGCAACAAATTCATTAGAGTGAACTATATACAATGGAGGCCTAAAGCTGAGGTTTGAATTTGCTGTCCTATAACCTGCCTATGACAATAATATGTTGTTAGCATTTGTCATGTTGTGCACCAAATTTGCCAACAGTCTTTTAAACACCACCACGCACGTACATGTACATTTTGTATTTCTGCCAAAGCAATATAAACTGGTGACAAGAGGTGCATCAGTGCTTTGAAATAAATTACATAATCTTCAATTCTCTACATAATACGTAATTCCTGCGTGGGTATAAATGCAATAAGTTTTACCAGTCTAGGTGCAAACTGTAAAAGTGTGCAGAAATCGACCACACAATGACTGGAGAAGTATAAAGAGCATTTTCCATTTGTGCTTTTAAAGTTTAGAACTATGAATGACTCCACTTCTCAGATTGGCATCTGGTCTGATCTCATTACGTCTACCCCCCCCCCCCCCCTCCCCCAATACAGTTGATTCAAAGCTGTTAAATGCAAATTATAGTGAAATATTATCACTGGTACATTGTAATTTGCAAATACTGTATTGGGATCATAACAAAACATATGTGACCCTCCATCACACAAACCAACAAAAAGTCGCCTGACATGAATATTTGGTTGACGGCAGATTCTGAAAGAGCAGCTATAAAATACACTGTAAGTCAATGCAAACGAACTCACCTACCCTATCTACATGATTTCTCAAAGGTTTTCTCTGGCAGTATCAGTGTGTTTTCTTTGACTCAGCTCATTCTTGGCTAGCGTAGGTTTCTGGTCGATGCTGTCAACGGGCTATCGGGCTAAAATTGTCATTCTGATCGATATATTCTTTTGGTCACCCAGCTCATTCTTGACTAGCCCATCGGTTCTGTTTGATGCTGTCAACGGGCTATCACAGGCTGTCATTCTGATCGATGTATCGTCTTAGCCACACAGCTCATTCTCGACTAGCCCAGGGTTCTGGATGATGTTGCAAATGGGCTATCCCGGGCTATTATTCTGATC
Source organism: Diadema antillarum (assembly GCF_040938485.1). Classification (NCBI taxonomy): domain Eukaryota; kingdom Metazoa; phylum Echinodermata; class Echinoidea; order Diadematoida; family Diadematidae; genus Diadema; species Diadema antillarum. The sequence continues at coordinate 1,252,777 of NW_027271809.1, read as the reverse complement.
GATGAATTCTTGTGGCCGCCCAGCTCATTCTTGGCTAGTGTTAAGCCTACGGTTCTGGCCGATGTTGTCAACCGTCTGTCACGGGCTGTCTCTCTGATCAATGTAGAGTCTACCTTTTTCCCTAACCGCACCAGCGACCCAAACACGTACGTACTGCTTCATCGTCCCGGCCAGAGTTACTTGTTCCCTGGTTTCTGTGCATGTTGGTGTGTCCACTTCCCTGATATATGAATTGAAAGATACAATAGACCTACACCGCGTTAATAAAACAATGTCATTATTTGCTATAATTCAATAAACAGAACACGGCATCACATGACGCGACTCCTCACTTAGAACAAGCCTGAAAACATACTGAAGAGATTTTGACCTAATGTTAACAGTTAGGCCTACCGCCCACTGGGCTGTAGACAGACCTCTATTGGCTCTAACGTTAACACAGACCTCTATTGGCTCTAACGCTAACACTGACGCGACAGTTATAACTAAAGTTATAGAACAAATTTCCTTATTGCATGTAGACGGTGGTAGACCTTACCCCGGGGCGCTCCTTGTACACAGTTATCTTTGCGTTCGGCATTTGGGCTATGTTTCGGAGTTAGTAGACTCTATATTTAATAGGCATAGAAATGTCAAAACGTTTACATGCATACCTAGCTATTGTAACTTAATTAGCCCGGCCCAGTCGCTGTAAAAACGTACAGCCATGCTCCGGCCCCGCACGGCGTCTGTTCGGGCTAGCCCATTGAGCCATTGCTATGCCAAACTTCTAATTGTAAAGTGTCAGGCCTAACATGTTATTGTTAGATCTGGATCTACAGTGTACCTGGTAAACATTACACAAAATAGCAGCTTCGATGAGATCTAACATTATGATCTAGCTAACCGTTAAAGGTTAATCACTGACTGAAAACGAAAACTGAGTGATGAATCTAACAAGTTAACAGTAAGTAACACGTAACATTCTAACTTGATTTTGTACCAACGAATGTCATTAAAAATGAGATAAAACCACATTAAAACTAAAAATCTTACCTCTTCTCCTAAATTGTGATGACTGCCATGGCGAAAATGGAATTGACAGTGACACGTTTCCAGTCCGCTTTGTCAAAATTAATGTCTAACGTTACCGTACCGGGTGCCGTTCGTTATGGGTGTTGATGTGTAAAGTGTGTACTAGTATCCGCCGGCCGTCTGCATGCTGCTAGCTGCATGCTTGGATTGCATTGGCACTCTGCCGCTATGTGGTGGTAGGTAATTTGCATAGGCGCAGCTCAGGCCGCAGGCAGCACAGGGCTACATAGTCCTACAGTGCAGTACTAGTATGTGTACGTTTACGCGTACGCATATCTGATCGAGCGCTAAAATTGGACGGTGGCAGCTGTCAGTTGGCACGCAGCCAAGAGAAGTCATTAGTCTACGATAAAAACAATATGTACTTTTTATTATCACAGCAGTAGAAACACATACAATATTTTTGTACCAGTACCACAGTTTTGGTGATTCTTACATCTGCCATTCGAATATACAGCAAGGGGAAAATGAAAGTGGACCTGTACAGATATTGTTTGACCTGCAGGAGTACCACAAATAACACACGGGGACTGGGTCGCATACTAGCAAATGGTGACGAACGGAACCATTTCGATTGGGAACCATTTATAGGTGCTCATCGGAACCATTTTGCGAGAACCATCTGATGAGAACCATTTTGGAGCCGACGAGAACCATTTGAGAACCTTTTTTTCTTAGAGTGTAGAGTACTTCATATAAGTTTATTCACATCTAATTAAGATGATGGAAAAAATATTTCATCATTCTGGTTTATCATTCTGACAGCCTTCAAAGACAAGTGGAAAACATTGCAGTTAGCTGCCAGATATGTCCCAAATGTTTCGTTGGGCAGGGAAATTGTTCGCTGTTGACATTTAAAGAGAATATTTTTTGTGAAAAGCGATGCCGTGTAACCCCTTTGGGAGCAGCAAACATCGAGTTATTGCTGGGCAATTGTATTAGTCAAGACTTGCCCAGAATCATATTGTCCTCCTCAGAGATTAATTCAGAAAGACCAATAAAGACAATTGTGAATTAAACGCACAGATGGAGATATTGACATTTAAATTTTCCCATATAGAGCAGCAGGTGTTATCTATTTATCATTATTGTATTAATTGAAAATGTTTTGATCAATCCTTTTGGAGAATGATAGCGATTGTATTCTGTCCCCAAAGTGGATAATCAACACCTGCAACTTATAGTTTCTGGTTTTGACAAGCAATGAAAGCAGGGATTATTAAATATGGGGATGGGATTGAACCACAAGGTAGTTGCTTGACTGTTTCTGTGTTTCCTTAAAGCCTAACAGAGAACAACCAAGGCAGCTTGAAATGTTACAGGAGGCAGGGTGCTTTGAAATCGTTTCTGTTTCCAGCACTGGCTATCCATGCATGTCAAGAATAAACTCTTTAGAAGTAGGATGGTAATTTGAATGACATGATACAGCCTATTTTCCTGAAGATTTCTGGAAGAAGCCAATAATGAGTAGGTTAAAAAGAGCTGTTCAAGTGAATGTACAAAGTAGCCAACAGGAACCTCACAATAGCAGCACAGGTTATGCATTCAACTTGTCAGCTTTGCTAATTTTTTTTCCCTCTTACTCTGCTGAGTGAGATGAATTTTCAGTATTTTTAATTTCATCGACTGTCAACACATAACTAGCAAAAATATAATTTCAGATATTCACCAATAAGAAACGGACAAATTCATACCTTTTACTTTTGCTCTGACATCAATGAGCACAATATGCTCAAAAGATCAAGCTGTAACATTCTACGTTCATGGCATTATCATGTTTAAAAATGTGTGGCAAAGGAATTACTTAAATTGAGATGGCAGTAATGTGATGTCCACATTTCTTTTTTTTATGATTTACTGCATGTACGTCTGAAATGAATGTCACACAGTTATGTGCAAATCAGATGAATGAGATACATTTTGCCTGACTGCTTTACCTTGAGCATTCATCATGTCATAACCGAGGCATGACAGCCATTTGCAGTCAAAAAGAACTTAAATGTGCCAAGAACATGGTGGCCTGAGTGAAGAGAAAAATAGCAATAGAAATTCTGTCAACAGCAGAAGCCTGCGTGTGGAAGCATTTTACTTTTTCATCAGCAAGTTTTGCAATTTTCAAACCGTTCGCTGCTCAAGGCTTGGATGTTGACAGCTACAGAAACAATGACTTTCAATGTGGGGAGCATCATCTCATGTTTGTGACATGAAGACTTCAGTAGTCTTTCTTTGAAAGGCTGAAATGTTTCCACTGTTTAAAAAAACAAAAAAAAAAATGTTCCCAAATCAAGGTAAAGAGGCAGCCTCAAAGACCATACCACTTTCATTCCTCTACTCCTGATGTGATTTCTTTGCTGGTGGGCGTGTTGAACTGCTTCCCATGTTCACCAACTGGCACTACAAGGGAACTTCATGAATGATTTTATTTTTCTGACAAACTGCTTTAAGCGACTGAAATCCTTGCATCTGATTGGCTGCGAGCAAATTTATCCCACAAATTTGTCAGACAAAATGCTTCATGAAATGCCCCCCCCCCCCAGAACTCACGGCGTAAAAGCACTTCAGATGATCAGGTGATCTTGCAGGCACTGATAGGGTTAAAGACTGAGCTGTTCGAGATGGTGGAATCAACCTTGAGATCTATGCTATCGTTCTTGAATGCCTGCACCAATATAAGAATAAGACTTGCATAAGAATGAGTTGCCATGGCGATTTACCTCCAAATACCACCAGGGATCATGTGACATGGCTGGGCAAGGAAAGCTTGCAGCTAAATGTAATTGCTTTTGCCATGATTCAGGTCCTAACAACATGTACCTGCTCAAGCAATTACCAGTGTCTCCACTCAAGTGTCTGGAAGATATGTGCTGTGGTCCTCATCACCTTCCTGTCTTAGATAATCATAGCCACAGAGGAAAGACTTAAAAGCAGATCATCCCTAATAAAACTTTGCAGTTGCAATAGAAGCATGCCCAATAATGACAGTCAGTGCCTTGAATGTGAATTCAATCACAGATCAAAACTGCTCTGGGGTTTGATAAAAGGAAGCAGAAACATCCAACTTTTCTGACTTTCCATGTGCATCACGTAAAACTCCTGACTAATATTGTGATATTTTTGCATGATATATCAGTATTATTTGATGCAAGGAGCCAATTCTCTCTTTAAACTCTTAATTGCGGATCAAAAGTGCTTCAGGGTTTGAGAAAAGGAAGGAGAAACATCAAAATTTTCTGACCTTCCATGCATATCGTGTTGAATTCCTGACTGATATTGTGATATTTAAACATAATGGCCCGAATTCATGAAGGTGGTACAAAATTAAACCATGGACATTTAAAACCGCGGTCTAAGTAAACCTGGTACAAACTTAGACCACGGTTTAAACCATATGGAACAATTCACAAAGCAAGGTTTAGAAAAACCATGGTCTAAAATTGTACCACCTTCGTGAATCACAAATTTTGTACCATGGTACAAAACTGCGGGTTTTCCGTGGTTTAAACCATGGTTTAAATTTGTACCACCTTCGTGAATTCGGGCCAATATATCTGTATTATTTGATGCAAGGAGCCAATTCTCTCTTTAAACTTTTGCCAGCAAAAAGAGAAGCTGTAATTTTTTTTCCTGTACATTATGTCATTTGTCTATGTCCTCCTTGAGCTCTTCTGCCATGATTGAAATACTTCTTATTTTAATCTTTCATATCCCAGGACTTAAATATCATTCTACCTTTGATTCCCAGGTATTCCTACATGTAGTTCACCTATCTCTAATTCCCAGGTATTCCTAGTTCACCTACCTTTAATTCCCTGGTATTTCTGGTTCATCTTGTCCAGTATTCTCCCTTCATCTGTATATATATCTCCCTCTCTCTCCTTGTTTCTATATCTTTCTTTCATCTCCTATGTTTGCTCTTATTTTTCTCTCTTTCTCACTCAACATCTGTATCTGTTCTCTCTCTCTCTCTCTCTCTTTATCTCTCTATCCATCTCCCTCTCTCTTATATTATCTACCATCCTTCAATCTCAGTTGTTGTTTGTGCTGAAGCTGGTTTTTTTTTTTTGGTGCCCTGTCAAACATTTTTTTTTCTGCCTGCATTGTTGATGGAAGCACAATGTTTTCACTGCCAACAAAAATTTGTCAAAAGAAGCAGAGGATAGCCTTGATTACTCATTTCCTATTAAAAGGAAAATCAATGCAAATTGACGTCTAATATACCATACAATTACCCTTTGAATTTCTTATTTCCAGGGTAGTTCTTTATCATCCATTCTTGGCTTCTGTTTTTTAACTAGTTCAGCTATACCTCCTCCCTTCTCTCGGCCTTCCCCTTCCCCTTCTTTCTGTAGGCATTTTTCAGCCTACCTCGGGGTAATGGTTGCAATTTTCTGCAGTATTTCACTTTCTCTCAAGTTTTTCAAACTCGTGCATGTATACATTTTCACTTGAAAGAGAGTGACGCACACAAACTCACATCAAACACACACACACACATACACGTGAACACACATACACACATACACTTGCTTATTGTTCAAAGTTTTTATATTTCCCTCGTGTATATGGCCTCAAACGTGATCGTAATTGGTCCACTTCTTCCAGGGCAAATGATCCGTGTTTGTTTTCTTTCCTTGTTTCCATTTCTGCCTCTCTTTGCTAACGACCAATTTCTCCAGTCTTTGTTTTCTATTGTCTCTCCCCTTCCATCTCCCCCTCCCCCATCTCTTCCCTCCCTTTCCTCACTCTCTTTTATATTCTCTCCTATTCTCTCATGCTCACACACATGCCCCCAATTTCTCCCCCATTCTCTTTTCCCATTTTGTTTAAATACTTCACGGCTGTGATACCTACCTGCCAAGTACCCCGTTGTTGTCGGTCCTTATTAGTTTAACTCATGCCCAAAGTGAGCTCATAAATGGGTCAGGAGAGCCGCGCTAGAAATTCAAAAGGACATGTGAGTTTACAGTCCTTCACAATAGAGGTATTCCCAGGCACTCTGATCGATACCCGACTGCAGATTCCCTCCTGTTAAATACTACCCAACAGCACAGGCACAGATGTACAGAGGTAAACAGACTCGATTGGGGGAATTGATGAGTCGATTATATCATCAAAGCTGTCCTTGGTCTCTTTGGTTTTCTTCTTCTTTTTGTTAATGGTAATTAGATATTTTCTTTTTTTTTTTCTCTCTCTCTGTAAATGTTTGAAGTACCTTCGCTGTATAGCTTCATGCTGCTTAACTTACTGAAGTAAATGGTTGTATTCCTTCATTTCATAATGTAAGACATGAATCATTGAGTAGAGTAATGAATCACGAGGGATATATTTATCAAATTGTTGGGGGGGGGGGGATTCTTCCAGAACAATATGCAATGAAACAATATTGCCTGAACTCATGAAGTGGGTTTAAACTTAATCCACGGTACAAATTTACACCGTGGTCTGAAATAAGCGTGAACATAGGCATGCCTTTGACATGTGCCCATCACCTGCCCTATGTCACTGGACATCTGTTGGCATATGTAATCTGTCAGTCGTAACCTATTCACATAGAAGAAATTTACATAAACTATGGTTTAAATGTAAACCAACATTCTGAATTTGGGCCGATGTATATGTCCGACAAAAATTTGCATTTCGCTTTGCTTTCTATCTCATACATCGCAGTTGAATAGTTGACACTTGAATCACCTTGCTGTAGTGATCCTTTTATTCACTGGTCATCTGGCCCTTTTTGTTTTCTACCTTCTTTTATGCCTTTTAATCTAATCTTCTTGCTGAGAATCACTGTCCCGTTTTGTCTTTAATAATGCATTTCTTCTTATCAGAGATGTACTAATATCTTTAACCAACTTCTAATATCCCGAAAAATTCTGGGTGAACATTTGGCACTATCATCACAAAAAGGGGTTGAAAAGTCACACTAACACAGCTCTCTCTCTAATCCAGTTTTTATCCCTTCTTGAAAGGATTTTGCCATGTTCATTGTTGCATCTGCAGAATGTTTCAAGGTGAACAACTTTTCATGGACCAGTCTGGCTAATATATGCACAGCACTCATGAGCTGTAGCATCAGAATGCATTTGCGGCAACTTTCTAGGTCGCTTGCGGTTAAGAGCGATCCATTTCATACTGCATTCCAGCATAAGATACTCAACTTCTCTTACCCCCTGTCACAGATCTTCTCATTTAAAGAAAAAAAAAGAATGCCAAGATGAGCTGAAATTTGGGCAGAATTGACATATATTCTTCCAGGAATGTAAGTGTTGCCGCAGCGACAAGCTTCTTCTGTGCTCTCCCCTAAATACTGAACACCACTAGATGTGCGTGTACCAGGCAGTATAAGTGGCTGTACCTCTACCGGTGACACAACATTTGCTCCTCTGATGATTGCTCCGGTCTTATTTTCTCCAAGGACTTAGGCTTAGAGTTCAGGTTGTGATAGGGATTTAGGTTTATTTTGATTTGAGGATTAGGATTAGGGTTAGGGTTATGCTTGTGGGTAGAATATATGTTTGGCTTATATAGCGTGCAGATATTTCATGGGAGCAATTGCCGCAGGAGCAAATGGTTGGAATCGCCTCTACCATTACCACAACCACCACCACCAACAAAATCATCATCATCATCATCATCATCATAGACATCATCACAGTGGGTATCCATAGCAACATCACTGATTATTCTCCATCATCAACTTGCTCATCATGGCAAGTTCCAGTTTGTCTGACATCTCGGCCAAAGACGTGAGTGGGTTTGCTGAGGTTTGGGTGTCATAATTACCCCATTCTTTTCTTTATAGTGCCCGACGGGGATGAGGCACTCAAGTTTGTACAGCACCCTGCTAGCATACCAAGTATTAGCATACTGGGGTGGGAAGGGGTAGACCCGGATGCACCCTTCCATGTACCATCGCAGTACCTGTAGAAATGGTTGTAGCTGTCTGATGATGTGTCTCTATGATCACACAGTGATTAATGGGTTTTGAATAGGAGCAATCCACAAGCTCTTATGAGGCTTTTAGCTGATTATGTGACTTTCTCTTGCTAATTTGTGTAATTTACCACCCAAGATCCCTCCCCAGATACAATGAGAGACACAGAATCTTCTGACAGATTTCTCCTTTTGCTTTTTCCATCCCATTGGAACATGGCAGGAATTCAGAAGTGAGACATGTCTGCTGTTTAGAGCTTTAAAATATTTACCCATACCATAAGCATCCCACCTGATGCAAACTGTGTTAGATTTATTTCAGAATGTGGGGTCTTCAGTTTTCTCTATTTTGTTGTTGTTGTTTACAGTTTTGGTGTTCAGCATGCAGTGTTTTGACATGAAATGTGTAGCTCTGAGGCGCATACAAAAGGCAAAAGTTGACACTAATCCATTTTCCCTTTGGAAATCATGAGAGGAAGAGCTTGGGAGAAATTGTTCCTCATTTCATCCTGATAAACAGTATTCTTTGTGCAAATCCATCATGAAGAGGATCGGAAAGGTGGCAAATATTCTGTTTAACCCTTTGATATTCTTTTTTATATAAAAAAGAGGATAAGGACAATTGAAAGGTTGGTGATAAGAGGAAAATCAGTCTTTGTGATGATGGGTTTTTGGTGATGGATTGGAAGTAGACATGGGCAATCCATCTCCAGTGATTTTCAATTTGCAGGTAGATACTGCTTAACCCTTTGTGCACCCAGGTACATCAGCATAACTTGACAAGCTTCTTATGGGCATTCAGGGAATTCCCCCAACCCCAAAAAACTTATACTTTAATGTTGATAAAATTAGACAGCCCTCTCTATAATGGAATGCCTCGGTCTGACAGGAAAAGCAATGCTGTCACAAAGCATGGGGGTGGGGAGGGGCTTAGGTATTATATTTAAGCTGTATATCATGTGCCATCTAAGCGTTGTTTAATGTCCAGATGTCTGCACTAATCTGCAAAGAATCCAATCCACAGGATGTGCCAGAACAATGAATGAAGCACACTAAGAGTTAGTCTATTGTCTTCTGTGGGTTTCTTTTGTTTCTTTTTGTGGCTCTGTTACAATTTTATATTTGTGGCAACTTCTGGGATATAAGCTGTGTTGGAAGGACAGTACACTCTCACTGTGTATACCACACCCAGGATAGTGTTTCCACAGCTTGCAGATGTTTTACTTGGCTTTTTTCCTCCTTTGCTGAGCAGCAGTGACAAACAATTAGTATGAAAGATGAAAACATAAAGGATTGCTTTCATGACAGAAGAACTCACCGAGGATGTTGAGAAGACAGAACAGGTGATATAAAAATTTAGGAAAAATAAGACTTTGTCAAGAGATATATTGGCTGTGTGAACATTTGTTGCTAAGTAACTTTGCAGACTTTACATGAATGGCATGAGCGAGCATTGACAGGGTTTTGAAGTTTGACCAAAAAAAAAGGAATCATTAGCAAAAATGTTCAGTGTTTAAGCTGTTTAGTGTTGGGTCATTGCAAACTGCAGACTTGCTCTCATAATTGTGTTTCCAGTGAGGTAACATCACAAAATGTGTGATTGAAACTATGATCAGACGAAATATTCCCAAACTAAACAGGTATAGTAGTTGTTGTTCTTGACTCACTTTGGTTGAATATCTGCATGGGGAGCCCTTTTCCTCATAAGGTTATATTGGAAAGACCAGGAGAAAAAAAAAACAGCCAAAAAGGTGTGGAATTTGATACCTTGATGAAAACCTTATAGTTTGATATTTGAACCACTTCCTGTTTAGATTTCAGAGGAATGCTAAATTTTTTTTGATTTTGTGATGCATATTATTCCAAGGTGTTTGAATAAACTAATTATGTTTATATAATTAATCTGTAGCATGCATGGCTGTACACTAACTTTTAAAGCTGATTTTCTCAAGTTTCTATTTGCCAAAGGCAATTTTGTCACTGTTTTGTGGTAGATCTTCAAATAAGCAAATTCTAATGTGATTGGAAAGCTCAAGGTATATGGAAAGAAAAGAAGGACAAGATCTCACAAGAGAGGTTCTACAACTTTATCAGGAGTTTGTGGTAAAGGGTCATGTTTGTTGGTTGATTTTCAACCCAATTCCATTCTTAGCAGGGGAAACAAACTGTTTGTGTGTTTTTATCTCAAAAACTCCACCCCAACAAGTCGACACGAGAGAGGAAATCCCCAGATTTATGCAAAGGCCCCCATGTCAGGCAAAGTACAGCACGGCAGCCATTAGCCGCAGATAACAATCACTTGCTCTCGGAGCAGCGGGAGAAGCCAACTCGGGTAGCCCCTCGTCAATGTATTCAGAGGGATTCTGTTTCATGACAGGAAACGCCAGAACGAGGGCAGGTATGCATACATGTATACCACAGAGCTCTGCTTACTTTCCCTGTACTTTCTTCCACTAGCAGTAGCTCTCTCCTCTCTCTCTCTCTCTCTCCTATGTCTATCTCTTTCTCTCTCATCTCTCTTCATCTGCCTGTCTCCCTCTCTCTCTCTCTCTCTCTCTCTCTCTCTCCCCCAGACCCTATACTCGTATCTCTGCAAACTGCCTTTTTCTCTCTCTCTCTCTTTTTTTTTTTTTTTTTTGCGGTTGCTGAAGGGACAAAATTTTTATGCCTTTTCGGCTGTGGCTTGTGTGTTGGCAGACAGGTGTAATGAGTTGTAAAATGGAGGCGTGTATTTGTCACACGATTGATTTCATTGCTGCTGTCTTCTGTAGATCTGAACTCCTGGGGTAGACCTTGGGAAGGAGAAGTGAAAGGTTTTTCTGTTTGGCTGAAAAAACTGCAATGATTCAGGGAATGTTTCAGTGCTTGTGTGACAATGAGAAGGAATTAGTGATTCTCTGATTGCTTGGCACATTTCTGTATCAACCGTGTTTAGAGGGTACTGTATACGCCATATATCTAGCGAGTCTAATCTTTTTGCGAAGTGGGACTTCCCGACAATTTTGTGATCGTCAAGTACAGTACTGAGCAGAGAAGTGTATGCATGCACATCACATTCATTTCTGGATCAGAGTAAATATTTTCACAAGTTTTTAAATTCACAAATAGCATTCACAATTCAATTCACAAAATTCACGGAAATAAAGGACCCCACAAAATATATGGCGTATACAGTATTAGTGTATCATGTTGAAGGGCCTGGATGAGGAAAGGGTGTAAATCAGTGGTAAAGCATGATTGAGATTTTGCGATGCTTTGTATTTTTATTGTTGCTTTCGCACATACTACTACAAAAAATTCCAGTTGTGTTTTGTTTATCTCAGTCCACTTGGTACACCCATCTGTGCAAAATTCTTCCTTATTACTTCTAAGAACTCAGGAGGAAAGTTACAGGAAAACAGCTGAATAAAAGGAGCCAATTTATTGATGGCTTATCATTACAAGGAGGCGCCATTCCAGATTTAAACCGTCAAAAGTCAAAAACTTATGACCAAATGTTTGGTAATTGGACATGAGCTTTAGTGGCCATAAAGAGTGAAATTTGTCAGCCAAGTAAACAGTTACTGCCATCTAATTACAAATGCTATAACAATCACTTTCCTTGGTGCAACCACTGTCAAACAGTGAAATGGGCAATTGCGGTGTGCAGCACAGCCAGGACAAGTATCGAAAAAGAGAAAAGTACCTTCTTTTTTTTTTATCCCTCTCCGCAATTTTATTCCCAGGTGAAATCAGCTTTCACAGTTTGGCATGATTTCTCACTCAGCTGTACGTAGCTCTGTGCCACTCGCAGCCTCGTTAATCACAATAGATTCTGATGAACGAAAAATGTCTGGAAATTGGTGTGGGGTGAGCTCATCTCTTGCAGATCATGCCATGTGGGAGGGTGCATTACGAGGTGCGGATTACCCCCCAATGTGACTGCTCGGCATCGTTGGAAAGTGCAAGCTTGAAGGGTACAGCCCCAGTGGAAAACATAAGAAGGGATTGATGATATTCTTAGAACTGGATTAGAAAGATTCAATTAACTCTGAATTCAAAACCCATGTGTCAAAAGCATCGTTGACCTTGTTTTCCTCACTGAAAAATCTGAGCTGCATGTTCCATCTACAACTATCAATGTCTTTGATATTGTACAAAAATGAAGCTAGGAGGAAATAAAAGTGTGTTAGAAGATTATTGTTAAATACTCCCAGCTATGTGATAAATTGTGAGTGACTGCTTCAAGTTATAGTGAAATGATTCCAATATCCGAAATTGGGACATTTTCTTTTCATGCCGAGGTCCGTGATCACATAAAATTTTGTGAGATCTAAAAGGGCCAGTAAATGGTACATACTGTCTGTTGATATTAATTTCTTGATTGCAAGTTCAGAAATGACGTGATCCAATGTGTAAACTCATGTTCAGTAGTTAGTTCATAATTCAGATCATCGGATGTAACTATGAAGTTTGAAACTTTGCCTGTTTGGCCCCATCTATTACGCTTTACATGTGTATCCTTTACCTATTTTTTTTTTTTTGCCATGTGAGTTGAACACACTTGTAGTTTCAATATGGGCATTGTACCATCATTGAACCACTGGACGGCTCCCTTCATTAATCAAGCAGATTGGGGATTTTAAAGCTTTGCTGCTAGCATCGGGGTGTCTTCTAAAGATAGAATTAGGATTGAGAAGATACCTTCAGTATCTTTTTTTTAATTTTGTTGTTTTTCCCCTTTTCTTCAAGAATGTTCATCTGAAGCAGAGTTACCACCCCAGAGGCATGGGAGCAGACTAGATAGTCGTCTGTCTGTTCCCACAATCTATTGCACATGAAGCCTGCCGTCACGCCTGATTGGGCAGTTAGTGCAACCATGTGATTGCTTGTTCATAGTGCTGCACTTACCGTATTGGGCTCGGAAGGGAGGGGGATAGGGGAGGGGGCAGATATACATGGCCATTAATGCGATATTGATCCAAAGACTCCAATCTGCTCTCCACATCATACAGCAGGATCAGAGTGTAGCACAGTGGATAAAGGAGGCAGGGGAGAATGCATATATTAATTGTAGACAGATTTTGGATCAATGGCAGCATTTTTATGCCTCCGCCACGAAGTGGTGCCGGAGGCATTATGTTTTCGGGTTGTCCGTCCGTCCGTCCGTCCGTCCGTCCGTCCGTCCGTCCGTCCGTCCGTCCGTCCGTCCTTCCGTCCGTCCGTCCGTCCTTCCGTCCGTCCATCCGTCCTTCCGTCCGTCCGTAATGAATTTTGTGGACAGAATAACTACCAAAACCTTTTGAGGTATCCTAATGAAACTTGGCGTGTATGTGTATTAGGGGGTGAAGTTGTGCCTATCAACTTTTGGGTGCACATGCTCAAGGTCAAAGGTCAAAAGGTCAAGGTCAAATGCTTAAAATTTTATAATTTCCCCCATATCTATGCAATGCCTGAAGATATTTTCTTGAAACTTAGTGTATACATGTACTACCCAATTAAGATTCTCTGGTGAAAGTTTGGGGTCATGAGGTCAAAAGGTCAAAGGTCAAAAGGTCAAGTAAAATGTTAAAATTTCACTTTTTTCTCTGTATCTTGGAAATTGTTCAAGGTATCTTCATGGAACATAGTGTATATGCATCTACTGACTGGCAGTGGTTATCTAGGGAATTTAGGGTTCATGGGGTCAAAGGTCAGGGGTCAAAGGTCAAGGGCAATACTTCAAAATCTTACTATTTTCCTTATATTTATGCAATGCCAGCAGGATATTTTTTTTTTTTTTAAACTTGATGTATGCATGTCTAACCCAATAGAGATTCTCTGGGATTTTTTTTTTGCCAAGAAGGTCAAAGGTCAAAAGGTCAAAGATCAAGTGAAAGTGCTGAACTTACTTTTTTCTCCATATCTCGGAAGTGGCTCAAGTTATCTTGAAACTTAGTATGTTCTGCCTGACAGTGCTTCTCTTATAAATCAAAGGCCAGATGAAAATGATAACAAATTACTGTTCAATACAGAAATTGCGCTTTTTCTCCATACCTTGAAAATTACTCAGTGCATAAACTTATGAAATGGTCAAAGTCAAGTTAAAGTTCTTAAATCCCCAAGTACATGCTCTCCTATTCATCCAATTAAACATAGGTCAAGGAAGGTAAACATTCAATACATTTGTGACAAACATGTCATTTTAATATTTTGCCAATTTTGTGAAAATGTAATCACACATTGTCCACATGTACTATAGACCTATTAGGAGAATCATGCATTATGGCGGAGGCATACCAGTCGCCATAGCGACATTTCTAGTTTATTGTTGCCGTTTCACAGTTGTTATACCTAGGACCGTGGCAAAACTTTGTAATGAAATTGAGACAAAGGAATTCATATCAGAGGCACAATTCTATGAGTCCAATGATGTGACAGGACGTTCTTATTTGTAATCAGTTTCATAACTTGTTCCCTTTCTTGGTTTTGCTTGACTTACAAATGTGGATCTCTCACACTGGGCAAGGGAGGTGGAGGACCTACAAGTCTAATGCAAATTATCTGCCTTCTAAAAAAAAAAGACTTTGTACATCTTTGTATAGCCCAGTTTGTATTGAGATTCTAGTATATATTGGCTAAAGGATTTATCAAGATATTTCTTTAAGCTTTGCCGCACTGAGTACTATATTGTATAAAAGTGGAAAGGACATCGGGCCTACATGTAGTTAAATACACCTTAAAGTTCAAATGTGAATGACCATGATTTACCAAAACACCAACAGTTTGCCATATCATATAATATTTTGACATAAAAGATTCTCAGGAGTACAATGAAGCATAACTGATCAAAATTGGATGATCTTAACCAACTGAAGTAAGTAATAGAAAGAAAAAAAATGTGGATTAAAGTCTCAGATTATTAACATTGAGAAGAAGAGCTGTGAAGTTGATTATCTGTTCAAGCTCACTGACTCGCTGTTTATTGTGTCCAGAAAAGAAGGGATTAAACGAATCTCCATAGCAAAGGCCCTGAAGGAATAATCACATCATCCCATAGCTTTGCACACCCATGATGTACTCTGCATCAATGATTACCTCAGAGTATCAACACTACTGCTGCTAGTCTTTGACAGTGTGTGTTCATGGTGTTCAAATACGCTTTCATGTGCCTTATTATTAGAAAGTGGAAAAATTTAATATCATACCAGAGAAACATCGGTGTTCTAAAAACTTTTAACAAAGTTTCTTCATTCAGTTTTATACTTCCTAACTTAGGATGTTGTAGATTTAAGCTGGATTACTCCTGCAGGAAAAAGACAAAAAAGGAAAAAAAATTGTTGTGGACCTAAAACTAAATGCTTTTCCAGGTCTACTCGGAAATTGACTCATCATTTTGTTTGTTTGTTTGTTTCTTTCTTTCTTTCTTTCTTTGCTGATTTTGTGATTCACTGTCATTTATATGCACATTTTAAGTCGTCCTCAAATGTCACAGTTCATTACTATTGGATGTTTGAGCCTTGATGCGACCTTGTCAGTATTTGTTTAATTTTTCAACAGCATTACTTGCTGATCCCAAGCATTACTTTAAGTTATTATTATTTTATTCCAACACTTTTTCTCCATCAAGCAATAAATATATCCTTGATCAAAACGTCATTAAGAACCAATTTAATAAAGTAGTTGGCAGAGATGAAATCCGTTTGATGCATACCTATGTTA
Organism: Diadema antillarum; assembly: GCF_040938485.1. Taxonomy (NCBI): domain Eukaryota; kingdom Metazoa; phylum Echinodermata; class Echinoidea; order Diadematoida; family Diadematidae; genus Diadema; species Diadema antillarum. Next base: position 1,237,090 of record NW_027271809.1, on the reverse strand, counting down.
GATATGAAAATGTTCTTTTTCACTGAAGCTGAGGATAAATGGGGGAAACTGTGAATATTTCTTTTTCCTAGAATTTATCAGGAAAGTATGTGCCAGTCACATAACGGCACAATATACATGTATACAGTGAAGGGCAGATAATCATATAGCGAGTCATCCCGAGCTGCAATCATCGCTATTACATCTCCCGAGAGCACCCTGCGCTCCTCGTCAAAGAGACGATACAGATAGTTCCCACATCATATTTTACTCCTTTGAGGCAATATCTTCTTGACTAGTCACAGGCGTCTGCAGCTGAGTATTTAGAAAACATGCTCAAGTCATTCATGTACGCATCAGCTTTTCTTCTCCCCCCCCTTTTTTTTTTCTTCTTCTTCAACATAGTATGAATCCTGTCAACTTTACGCCTCATTGAATATGACAGTTGCTGTCACATCGGGTACATCTTTTAACTTCCCCCAAATGGCATGAGCATTCATTTGTGCTCACTCGCGGCGGCGGAGATGTTCTTTTTTTGCTTGCATTCGAGCCATTATCAAATCAAAACATTTGCCATTTGCAATTGTAGGAAATGTAAAATGCGCTCTCAGAATCTGGTGCCATGGCAAAGGGGACAAGTACTTTCTTCCCTGGGAGCCCCAAACCTGCACTTTTTCTTTTTCTTTTTTTTTCTTTTTTTTCGAAGAGGAAAACGTACTTTGTGTGGAGACTGTATTTTTGTCTGTGTATTTTGCACATTTTCTGCTGTGTGACATGAGTATTTTGACATGTTTTTGGCAGAACCTATTCTTTGAATACACAGCATATTACTCACACACATTTGCAGTTGCAATATTTTGTGGTCGACTCAAGTATTGCTGTCTTCTGCGTACGTCAACAGAAACGTTCGTTGGTTGCTACATTTCCTTTTTCATCATTTTTTTCGTAAGCTGCTTACTCTTTACACTTAAAAAGCACTGACTAGCAAAAACTAGTAAAAATTAAAACCTCGCAAAATATTTGGTGTAGACAGTATCTTAGTGGATCCATGGTAGCCTTTCAAAATGATTTTGAGTTAAAAACAGTTCATACCGTGATACTCTCTATGCAGCATACAAAATATGGTGAACACTTTCACACATCATACACCAAAAATAATTGCTCCGAGCATCTGTCTGATGTTGTCAATTGCTTTTATGATATATACAAAACATTTGAAAGGGTTATGCAATTGATTCAGACAGTAAATAGACAAAACATACAAACAATGCTAGGATTGATAGAATAAAGACTGAAGTCTTGGATCCATGGATAATGATTATCCATATGTAGTGGAAAGAAAGAGGTCTAAAGCTGTTTTTCCCCCTTCAGTAATGTATTGGGAGCTCTGGGCCCTGTTGCTTAATAGTTGAGTTCAAACGTTAGTTAGAAAATCAAACTTAAGTTTGAAAATCAAACTTAAGTTTCTGATGAATACTCAAGTCTGATTGACTGATGCCTATGTTTGATTTTCTGACTTATGTTTGATTGCATATTTTCATACAACATGGCCTGGAGTTGCAACTCATGAACTATAGGTATTCATTACTGTTATTCATGACTATTGATGTATGCTGTCTCTGATACAACCTTTCCTTACTGTCAATCTGAAAGTCGATAGCAAAGAATATCCTTCGTAAAGCATTCTAAAGATTGTGTAGTACTGTGGAGCACAATTTCCATTAACCAGGCTCTGCCTTCAAGGTGATGAGGTGAACAATATTGCACATCTATTAGAGGCCTGCATAGCATACAGAGGAAAGGTAAATGCATTTGGGGGGAAAAAAGTCACTGGGGCATGTAAGAAGAGTCATGCTTCCGACGTTCGGACGTTGTTGGGTATTTTCCAATGTTGAACAAGTCACATGACCAGTCACATGCACTTGCCATTGAGATGAGCACAGAATCACATGACCTTGCAAATTTGACTCTACCTCGCTGAGGGCGAAGTGAAATTCAGACTTGGTGGAGTTTCATCTTGCAGGAATATCTTGAAGAAAGAGCAGGGAATGAGCATATATGTGAAGATCAGAGGAAAATAAGACCTATGATGGCAAAGTTACAATCATTTGAATATCATCAAACCATGACATATGTTGCAGCGATGTGGTTGTCTCACAAAAACCATCTTAGGTTGTGCGCAAGTGATTCCATTCTCACACTTCTTATTGGTATATTTCAAATGAAAAGATCAAGGTTTCCTTTTAATCTCCATGGAGGAATCAAATTGTGTCTTTTTCAAGGGAAATGTGAAAAGTATCTAATGCCCTCTACCAGCACCATCATTAAAGCATTTCTCGGTTAAAAGATTGCGCTATTAGTGACATTTCATGATATATGCAGAACACTTTAGAATGACTGCACAGGTCGTGCCGCACACACAGTCAAATGGCATGGTAGTTGAAGGTGTCCATAGAATCCGCTGTTAGTCATCGGGCGATTACTCACCACTTATGAAGGTTTGACATTTATATGATCAGTATAGTCAGTTTGTCCCCTCCTACCCCATATCCCCTGCTCATGTTCTCAAAATTCAAAGTGAAGTCCATGAAATGTTTGAGTGGATCATAATGACTAGAGTCAACTTAAACAGCCGGGCAAGAACTTGATTAAAATCACGCAGACAGTACAAAATCAAGGTATTTCAAAGCTCCACATGTTCACATTAGATTGGAATCAGACAAAATCACAAAGTGGGATAATGGTATGATGTCCTGTCCTAACAGTTCATCAACTATTAAAACCTGTATACATCGTCTATTCTCATAATATAACTGAATTTCATCGGTTAACATACATTAAGAGAAGAGGATCATAATGTAAGCATCAAATTGTTAAGAGTTGTAAGGGTTTAACTGTGATGGCTGAGATGAAATTGTTAGCTGAAAAATTGGCAATTTGGCTACCCTCCCCCCCCCCAAAAAAAAGGGTAATGTTTGATGATTCTAAGTTTCAACATTATAAGGAAATATTGTGAAGTGATAACACCATGGCTCTTTTTATTTGTGTGTGTGATTCTAAATCAGTTACGTGGTAAACTTTGAATTTATTAACTTCCTTACTCAAATGAAACTTTACTATTCTGATTGAGTGGCTTTGCTCTTCTGGTGTGAACATCAGCTCAAACATAGAAGGAAATTTTCCTTTAATTCTTCTGTTTATCCAAAAGGCCTTCATTGTTTGCAATATTCTCGCTTAATGGTGGCGCTCCTTCACTGGAAAAGAGTCGGCACAGTCACAAGGACGAAGAAGGAGATAGATAAATTGATGGAGAGAGTGAGATAAGGGCACTGTAGTTTTCTATAATCATCCATTACTTTGAATGGCAGCAGTAAGTGTTCAGACACGGTGATGGATTTGTGATATTAATCTTTCTCTGCGAGATTCACTGTTTTACTCTAGCAAGAAAGAAGGGCTGTGGTACCTAGGAAGGGTCACGCTAATTCACTGCAAAGTGAACTGTGTGCGTGTGATTATTGCATTTCCTATCCTTCCCTCTGCAAAAAAAAAAAAAAAAAAAAAAAAACCCTTTCAGAATGCATATATTGTGGTGGCAGTCGGGTAATTAAAGAGTTGATTCTTGAACTCCGATGATGAACAAAAAGAAAGCAAGTGATTTGAGGCATCTGGGCCCTGTTTGTGTAAAAGTTGAGGTCAAACATATGTCAGAAAATGAAACATTAGTCTCTAAATACTCAATTCTGATTGGCTGACAGCTTTGTTATGTTTGATTTTCTGACTTACGTTCGACTGCATCTTTTTATGCAACAGGGCCCCAGTTACCTTAAACTTCTCTTGTCATCCATGATGTTCTGGATAGGATAGAGTTGAAGCTGTGATCCACCGGTGGACCTGCAATTTTTTTCCTTGAATCATAAGGTAGCTAGATGCATTCTTACCAATTTTCTTTCTCTTTCACTCTGTCGTCCATCTCGACTGGAGCTACCGACTCGTCCGACGTGCCTCGTGGAGGAGTGCTGCTGACAAAATTCAGATGTCGCCTGCTGAATTTTGGATGCATCTCAGCTGTGAGGTCTCCATTAGATTCTCGTATCCGCGCGCAAATTTGCACAGAGTACCAATATTTGATAGTTATCGGTCTGGTTAATTCACGAGGGGGATTGGGGGAGGAGGAGGGGGGTAAGCGGTGAGGAATAATGGCTAAAAGAGGAAAACTACATGTAATTAAGAGCGCAGAGGAGCCATCAGGGCTGTGCATCTTCTACTTCTGTGGCATGTCGAATTGCAGCGAATGCCCAGTATGGCTGATGCTCTAATTAGCCTATCGTAGTTAGTTGTCATGTAGCGTAATGCAGATGATCAATTACAATGAGGACGACGATGATGATGATGATGATGATAATAATGGCGATGATGTCACTATTCTCGTTGTTGTGTAGTGTGTGTTTGTGTGTGTCTGTTTATCTGTCTGTCGTATGTTTGTCTGTATCAAAATGGCTGCCTGTTTGTCGGTCTGTCTTTCATTTCATTGTCTACTATGTGCATTTGTGTAAGTTTGTATGTGTGCTTTGTATGCTTTGTGTCCATCTGTAAAGTTTACGTGTTGTATTTTCCATTCATCTGTGTGAGCGTGTTACCTCTCTTTATGTCTGTGTTGCTATGGGAATGGGATTTTTTTTCTGTCCTGTAGGAGCGGGTAAGAGTGTAAAGAGCAAATGAGGCATGTAATGAATGTAACAAGCATTTAAAGTCTCTCTCTCGCACCCGAGAGAGCATTATATGAGCACACTCACATCATTTTAAATGCCACATCTGCAGAGCTCTGAATTATCATCGTGCCCGCCCTTTCTTGGGCGCTCTAGCGGCATACAAAAGGGTTGTAGACTCCAGGTCATGAACCTCTCACCAAGGAAGCTTGTAAATGTTTCCCTCCGCCGTAAGCCAACAGCAGTGTGTAAATGTGATGATGAATTACATACTATACGCTTCTCTGTCTCCGTTGTTACTCTGTGAATTTCTTGAACTTGGTCGCTTAGTTGGGTCTGTATCTTAATATTAGCTCTGTCCCGGTCAATTGGACTGGCACACCAGAGATTGTTTCACAGAAAGTAATTCCACACACCTCCACGTATACAGCTTCATGCAAGTATCTCATCATACATGGATTATATAATTTGCTATTGCCTGAAATATGTGTGCGCTATTAATTGCACTCTACTGAATTACATTGCACAGCTAATACATAATAAGCCAAAGTGCCATTTCATTTTACGGAGGCCCAGGGCTATGTCAAAATTGAATTGTATGCTGATTATGCATTTAAAGTGGAACAGGTAAAAACGAGGCATTAAAGATCATGCGCTGTTTGTAAGAGCTTACAAAGGCAGTTTAGTCATAGCGCTAATTCCGCAAGCAAGAATTAATGGATATAGTACATAGGTATGCACTGTAATAAAAACATACTGTCACATAGTGCTCATTCAAGCAATCATAAGTGATATTATTATGATTACACTACTTACTATAGTGCGACAACCCCATGTAAGAAATATAAAATTCATTTTCCAACTCTACCCAAAACCTGAACTTTAGAAATACAATGTTTAATAACTGTGGCATCTCCTTCCTGCATATTTTTTAACTTTTTTTTTTCTCCATATGAAGTGGATATGGAATGTACTTTAATATATAAACATATTATCCTAGCTCGTAAATTACCGGTTTTTTATAATATTACTCCTCATAGTTATGAAACTAGGACAGAGAATTGATTTGAGTTTATGATGGCATCGCAATTAAAGAGACTTAAAGAAAAACAGTTTTGACAGAACTGAGGTTTCATATTTTACTTCTAGAGATTCTGTATAGAGGTCTTCTCCTTGCAGCTGTTATGTATGATTTTTTTTTTTTTTGGGGGGGGGATCCTCTGTCCCGCCAACTCCTTTTTTACCCAACTTCTTCCCATCTGTCCATTATTCTCCCTACTATTACACTGTATAAGGACTAAAGAGACAGGGGAGATTTTTTTTTTTTTTTAAGCAGAAATCATAATATCTTTGTCTTACAGTGGAGATGTTTTTCAACAGGTCATACATCTGTAGGTTCTCAAAATACACTACACACCATGTCATGTACCCCCAATGTGCTGAAGTGGGAGCCTGCATTCATACTGCACACTCACTACCTCTGTAGGAGTGTTTCATCACTTTAGGCAACTCATGTTTAGTTCATGAATGCAGAATAAGACCACATGAGACTCAACTCCTTTACACACCTTGTTAAGAGATGGATTCAAATTGAGAAAAAAAAAATGTCCAACTTAAAGACGGAAATCTTGGACCTTAACCTGTTGAGGACGAGTCCCGAGTATACTCTGGGAAGCGTCTATGGGAAATGCATGTTGTTGCAAAATCAAACTTTCCTCGACAGGTTAATATTAAATGTGTGATACGCAACCAGATAGACTACATGAGTCACCTCCAAGGACTCTGATTTTTTTTAATACACTCATGAATAGCCCCCCTCTTTTAAAACTGCAGGTCTTTCTTCTGCCAGCCAAACATTTTTATAGAGTGCCTATACTATAAGTAAGCGTCCTTCTTGTCTTACAAAGCCATCTTTTGTCCTCGTTTGGCTTGAAATGTACATGGAGAAAACTTTGTTATTGGCCTCCTTTTTTTATCAATCATATTCCTGCTATCTTTCTTTTCTTTTTGTACAAGCTAACAGTGACACAGTATCTCGAGTGTATGATAACATCGCCAGTTGACCACAGCTCAATCAGTGATGTTACCTCCATTGATATCATTCAGAATCACTTCTATGACCTTCCTGCACTCGAGCAACAAAATCCTTTTCTTCCTCTTCGTTCGATTTGAGTCCACTCCCTCCAATTAGGCCTCTTGATGTCCATTTCTTAGTAAGCTCTCTCTCTCTCTCTCTCTGTCTCTCAAAAGGACAAAATACCATGAGCAGTTCATGAGTCATCTATGCGCAATCACGCTGGCTGAGCGTTACGCTGCTCAAGTTATGCTTTGCCTCACACCTTTTGCTTGCTTTCTTCCATTGGCATGGAGCCAAATTAGGAAGAGGTAAGCGTATCAAAGTGTGACCACAATGGTCAACCCAGCAATGGTCAACCAAACGTCCGTGGCTTCATCTTCAAATTATATCAGTCAATTACTATTATGGTTGGCTGGTTGATGTCAAAGTTAGATTCCTTGGGGGAAAACAACACGGTGTACTCCTCATTAGTGTGAATGAAGCAATGACGTGAGGGTGGAGAAAAGTAGAACAAGTTCCAGGAAAATAGTTTTCAGTGTCACTGTCAAATACACCTGAAGTTAATTAAGCCAAATGCAGGAGATAACAACTTTAATTAACATCTCACATTTCTGTGACAACGTACAACGAATGTGGTGAACCCATCGCGGAGAACGATCCTTCTCAGTTTTTACTCTATTTCTAATCATATATCTCACATCTTCGTTGAGGTACAAATGTAAAATTTTATGCAATTATTTTTCTTTTCGCGCTAGGTGTTTCTGACTTTCATCAGCCTCTTCTGAAAGGACAAATCTTTGGTTGATGAGATTGGTCTATACTTGTCATGTAGGCACAAGTTTCATGTCACCGGTAACCAACTTTACATGTTATGTGAATTCAACTTTATTTCATTCTACAGCTGTGATTTAGTTTGTGTGTGTGTGTGTGCTGATATTCCGCGCTTGACTTCCAAGGAAGTATGTTTCATTTCATACTAATGACATCATTCTGCCTTCCACTTTCGGTGGGTTTCGCCAGACCTTTTCAAGGCTCATCGGCAGAGTGTATTTCTCTCACTGGCGTGCAATGAATGAGTAAAGCCCGATGTGCACGCCCCCACCGCGTCTGCACAGTCAACTCCATGGCAGAACCTGCCATCCATTGCAAGGGAATGTCAAATGTGCAGAGCAGATGTTTGTACCGGAAAAGGATGTGTGACGAAATGTGCTCTTGTTGCGGGGTAATTAGATTGTGAGAAGCATACCTCACTCGAGTTATTACCTAAAAAGAAAAAAAAAATGACTACATCTTTCTTCCTGATTGCTCAATCTCAACGGAGGAGGCGGAAGAAAAGAATAAATCTCGTTATTCTTGTTATCACTTTCTTGCCTTTATACATTTCCAAAAACAACAACAACAACAACAGCAAAAAAAGATGAGAGGGTGGAAGAAAGTGTACGGTGGTACGGTGCGACGCCAAGCATGGCGGCTTCACGGGAAATGGCGTTGCGGGCTAGTTGGGCACCCATCAAGTGGAACCAATACGTCATCAGCTGCGGCCCTTATACTACATTTACCTCCCACATTATGCGCCCCGAGAAAGGCCGAGGAGAAAACTTATATGGGAGTATGGCATGGCTGCAGAGGGATTCTGTGTGAACCCGGTTAGGGCAGCTAGGACAATTCACATTCCACCTCTGTCGTATGTTTATGAGATGGTTGATTTTGGTTTTTGATTTGATCTGATTTGTCACATTTCTGTGTCACAATCATCATCATCATGATGCACAGATCAGAATACAGATTTTAATTTGATCGCATTGAATGCAGTGCACATAAACTATTTAAATGCAATACACTCAAATGATGAACACCAACAAATGAATGCATAAAACAGGCAGAAGGTCTAGCAGCTTAGGCAGTACTTGATGCGTTATCTAGCCCTTTAGACAGATTCATTTTACATACATATCTTAGGTGTGTATGTGGGTGACTCCGCCAAGAGAAGAGGAACTTTAAAGGGATCGTATAGTTTTGGTTGAGACTTCACTTCTAACATTTTTCGGTGAGATAACGAGAAACCTCTCATGAAATATGAAAAAGCATGTAGTTCCAAGAGGGATTCAACATTTATTGGATGAAAATTGGTCTTGAAATGGCTGAGATATCCAAAACAAAGCAATACTAACAAAAGGCTGGACCCACCTTTTATGAGAATCACTTTGTTTTGCTTTGTTTTTGGATATCTCAGCCATTTCAAAACCAATTTTCGTAGAATAAACTTTGAATTCCTCTTAGAATGGCATTCTCTACAGCATTTCATAAGTGGTTTCTTGGTATCTCGCACAATCCTCATCTCCACCAATACTATACCATCCCCTTATTAAGAGGAGGGACAGAAAGAAAGTGGTATCCTAGCTGCCTACACTGAAAAAGATGGCTGGGATTATGGAGAGGAATTTTATAGCACCTGCACTGAGTGCTATTGGGAGATGACCTTGACCTTGTCACCAAAGATTGCACACTTCAGTTTGTCCCGTTACAAATACCCTGATGAAAAGAGAAGCGGATGATGTTGAGGGGCTCGACATCATTTGCCAGGAATAAGTTACTCTCTCGCCAGTGGTGAAGGTGGTGGTGGCACAGCGTCTTCAATGGGTCATTAATACGAGGAGTATCAAACATAATTGAGCTGATTGTAGCTTGATATGCTAGCCCATGAAGTAAAATATGTGTGTTTATATACTTTATGTATCTATTTGTCTATCTATCTAGCTATTTAGTTTTCTATCTATCTATCTATCTATCCATCTATATACAATAATATGTGTGTGTATGTGTGTGGAGGTGGTATGTTTATACGCATACACTTGTACATGTCTATGTATACACACATATACTGTAATTATACATTAATATATTCTCTTTTTTTAGTTAATATTCTGTCACTATCCTCCACATTAAGCATCTCAAGATCTGTATTGATTCATTCATGAATATGATGAATCGGTGCCAACCTATTTTAGCATGTCATTGTTATAAAGTGGTTTCATTCTCTTTGGCAATAATATTGACCGATTCTGTGAAGCGCTATGTGTATTTTTGGCATGGGCGCAGCCATAGTGGGTGTATCAGCCGACCCCCCCTCCGCACTCCCCCACCCCTCTCCCTACATTAGCACGCGCGCAGAATGAAAAACTGCTTTAGCCAATAGGCGTCTTGTACTGAGTGCGCGAATGCTTGCTAGTGCGCGAACCTTTGTTACAAGTGCGTGATGGGGGAGAGCAGGGGGGGTCAGCTGATACACCCACTATGGCTGCGCCCGGTGCCGTAAAATGTCTGCTGCCCTCAACGAACCCGAATCGGTCAATAAGTAGTTTTCTGAAAGTATGACATTGCCAAGTTCTTCATTGGAGAGGATATCAACATTTCAAACTCTAAATTAGGCAAGTTTTGTCTTCAATTGCAAGAGGTTACGATGCAGCCAGTTTTCAATTTCATGAGAGTTTAAAACACTTGAGGGCTAATTGTTTTTTTTTTCTTTACCAATGACCAGGGGGGTGTTTCATCGAGTTAGTCAGCGCTGACAAGTTGTCAGTCTCTGACAATAACCATAGTTACAGTCAGTGACCAGAGCATCTCAGCCAATCAAAACCAAGGATTTTGCTGAAATTGTCAGAGACTGACAACTTGTCAGCGCTGACTAAATTGATGAAACACCCCCCAGAAGGATAGATATCTTATCAGTCAAATATAATATTTAGAAGAAAAAAAGGGGGCTTCCCAACCAGTCATCTGAACCCTTTCTGCCCTGCTCCATGTCAGACTTCTGCAGGCAGGGAGAAGTTTTAATGGCTTTTATGGCTAAGGGCTGTGATGGGATGAGACGATTGCAAAACGCATTAAGAGGATTAAAGGTTGTGCCAGCGAACACTGACAAATGGAATCTCATCATTTACCTATATATTTACATAAGAACAAAAACATCAATGCCACCACAAAGTGAAGTGATACGTTCATTGTGTGGAAAAATAAAATAATGCCCATACACAGACATTATCCTCTACATGATGCGGAAGGATTTTTCACCTGTTCATATGTGCACATGCAAATGCGCTCATTTATCCAGGGAGGCGAGAAAATATGCAAGTCTCTGTCTTAAAGTTGTTGCAACTAAAAAAGGTCCAAAGTTTTTCTCAAGAAAAATAGAAAAATTTAGTGTTTAAAACATGTCCTTTGCTCCTTCTCAGGATTTGATGTTCTTATGACATATATATATGTATATATATATATATATATATATATATCACTTCCAAAGAACAAAAAAAATAAAGAAGGTGTATATATCAAATAATTGTGATATTTTAGAGTTGTGTTTCATGGAAAAACTGAATCTAGTCTTCAGAATTCCTGGATGCTTAAAGGAGACATAGATTTTGATTGAATGAAAGTAGCAGCATTAGTAGAACATTTCAGTGAAAGTTTTAAGGAAAATCAGACGATTGATTCAAAAGTTATTAACTTTTGTTTGTTCCGTCATCGCTGGGTAAGGAGACTACGACACTTCAGATGTCATTACGGATAATAGTACAAATAGAGTATAAAGAAAACACAATATGTTTTCTCTTTTCTACCATGCTGAAGAGCACTTGACTTACTGTATACGCCGAATATTTCGTGAGGTTTTTCATTTTCACGAATTTCGCGAGTCAAGTGCTTTTCGCGAAATTACAGACGCGCAAAAATAATGACTTAGATCCCAATATGAATGTGACGCACACATATACATTTCTCTGTTCAGTACAGCGACTCCACAATCACGAATTTAACCACTCGCAAAATCGTCAGGAAGTCCCATTTCGCGAAAATTTAGACTCGCTAAATATATGGCGTATACAATGCCTCTTTCAGAAAGCAGGGGGAATAGTATTACCTGTAACATATGTTAGTAACAAGTTGATGTAATGTGTACTTTTCATGAAAAATGAAATTATGTTAATTCTCCTTACATTTCCTTTATATATTGTTGTCCATATGAATGATATCATGAAGTGTATGACTCTCCTTATCCAATAATGACTGCACCATAGAATTTCATAAGAAAATTCATAACTTTTGAATCATTTGTTTGATTTTCCTCAAACTGTCATTGATATGTTCTACTGATACTGCTGCTTTCACTCAATCCACAATAATATTTGGGCTTCTGTTTCCTTTAAGATGTACTGCCTCAGCTCAACACTGTATTGATATCAGGACAGTGTTGGTACAAAAAATAAATTGAGTCTGAATTATCTCATGAAGCTGCGTGGACTTTTAACTTCTTATAATCTCGCAGCAAAAATGTATTCCTCCCTCTCCTATTAGACAAACATATAAACATGAAGCTGCGTGGACTTTTAACTTCTTATAATCTCGCAGCAAAAATGTATTCGTCCCTCTCCTATTAGACCAACATATAAACAATGAAAACAGCTATCAAATCCATAGTTATCTTTCGTATCAAGTCTCTTGAGAAGTCGGATGGTATAAATGAATTATTCGATATCAACCCATCCCTCTTCTTGTTAAATTTTACTCTTTGCAGAAGTGGAAAGTTTGAAGTGTGTCAATTTTATGATCCTTTTGCTGTGAACTCTAAAGCCATTGCAGCAAAACTTGCCAAACTGATGGATGCTGCTTCTGATGTCTTTAACATTAAAACTGGACCAGAGTTAGCAGAGGGCCTTCTGTTTTCAGGGCATGTCACATTGCACTTGCTTTTTTTTTTCATGTTTTGTGCTGCAGGCATGATTCCAAGCAAATAAGTTTACGACGAGTTTAGGAAAAACTGACATAATTGGGGCTTTCAACAGATCAAGATTCTGCTGTTGGCCCACCAACAAACAATCCTGGCTTAATACTGGCACGGAACATGTATACTTTTGGAAATTATATTTGTATTGCTTGTAGGAATGCACACACATGCATACACACACACACACACACACACACATACACACACAAAATCACGCATACACACACTCACACCAACACACATTGTCGGGAGGAGGAATAATGCACATTATGTATTTTGGCTGCGGATCTCGCGGCTAAGTCGGGTGCCTGATAAGTGGCCAAACATATCTTCTCGCGACAGGTTTTTATTGATAACACGCATGCCTCGCCTCGGCCTTCCCTCAAACAAACAGGCATCAAGATGATTTCCTCAGAGACTACTAACGCAATTCGAGGGGGCACTCCCTGCCGTGTAGAGTGCCGGACATGGCATATCAACAGTGGTGCTTAGGATTTCAAGTATATGGATTACACGTGGGCTAAACAGCGTTATGAGAACGAAAGCCCAAAAGAAGGACAGTAAAGGGGGAGGGGGAATTCAAAATAGAAGTACTTCTGTCTAGAATGCTCGAGAGATGAGGAGAAATTATGTTTTCCCCGTCTCCCAGCGTTGACATTAATAATGGATGTTGGCGTGTGTTTTCTGGCAAACTGGGTAGTGTGTTTGCCTCTTGGTTGGCAGTTTGAGCATAGGGATTTGAGCTATGTGTCTATTAGGCCAAAGGATGTGAGCTGTACTGCAAAAAGGTCACATGTACCTCACCACTTCTTGTCTCTGTCCCCCCCCCCCCAAAAAAAAAAAAAAAAAATATATATATATATATATATATCTATATGATCCTTATAGCAGTTGTTACATGAAAGTAAAGGCACATTTAGCAGGGACCAATTTTCAGCACAGTAACCCAACTTGATAAAGTTTGAAGTGCATATGATACCAAATATATATATGTAAGCTAATTTGGTTTTACATTTAGAGTGTGCAGGGGGGGGGGGAAGTGTTCATGCTATAATTTCTAGATTTTTTTTGTGGTAAACTAGACTGAGTTGATAGTATATCATAGAAATCTATATCACATTGATTCTTTCTTTTTTCAAAGAGTTTATTCATACCTAGTCTGTCTCATCCAGACAAAGTCAAGATAAGTGTAACAAGAAAGAGTGTAGTTAGAATGGACTAACCTATGATTTTGCTCAGACAAAGTTGAGTCTTGTTAGCTTTCTAATTTTTTTTTTCAAATTCAGAACCAGCAGAATCACATCAAAACGCCCACATACATTTACTGTTCGAGATTGTAAGGAAACTGCTGAAATGCTTTCGAAAATATATCCCCCAAATGTCAATCAAAAGTGGGGGAAGTACGGGTTAGCAATTGCCTTATCCAGGGTTGTGGTTTGTGGGAGTGGTTGTATGTCACTTTTTTTTATATCCATAACTCCGTGTGTGTGTTGTTATTGTCAGTAGCTAGATTTGAATTAGGTAGTGTCTTCCAAGATGTATATCTGTACATACCTGGCAATTATACCATTGCTAATGCAAACCAAGTGAAAGGCAATGTGTCTCTTTTTTTTTATTGCAAAGAGGGGGGGGGGGGGGCTCATGCTTCTAGCTGAGATATGGAAATACCCTTCCATTATTTTGCATTATATTTGCAGCTCAACAAGAAATTCTATAAAAAATTGTGATGAGACAAACACGATGAAAGAAAAAGAAGATTTTTACCCGATCTCTGCAACTCCTGGTGTTTTTTTTTTTTTTTTTGAGCAGTCATAATGCATTGACATGCCTGTGTTATACCTGTTGTCCTGGTTTACTGGCGATATTTATGTGGACGTGTTTCCTCGCATTTGAGGCCGCGGTCAAGCGGGAGATGCCCGAGGTTCACGAGTCTGGCTGGCATTTCATGGTCAGTATGGATGACCGTCCAGAGGAGTTTGGAGCATCTTGAAATATTGATGGTCGCAATTTATCACGAGCTGAAAAAAAAAGGAAAAACAAAAAACCTTCCAGCCATCCTTAGTCTATTTCCTAATGCTACCGTAGCTTGTGCAATTTTGTTCATTCATTATGGATGTTCAGCCCCTGATGTAATATTATGACTCAAGCCTAGGCCAAAAAAAAATGTTGCATTGGAGTAACGGGTCACTGAAAAATAGGGTAGGTAGGTAGGGATTTTTTTTTTTTTTTAAATAAATCCCTCCCAAAATCTCCACCGGCTCGAGTACCCCCCTTTTTGTCGGCAACCGCCCCCCCCCCAAAAAAAAAAAACTAATACAGTGAACCTTGCCTAAGTCAAACTTGCATTAAACGCACGACGAATAGATAACCGAAGTCGTCCAAGATAGACGCCTTTTCCGCCGCCAAAATGTCCCAAAAAGGACCCTCCATCACTGCACTCCATTGTCAGCTATTCCCTGAATGACATCTCCGAGCCTGGCATCTCTGTTGCATTTTCGTAAGACGCGGAACAGTTTTTTAGGCCCAAGCATGCCAATAATCTTGATAGAGTACGCGTCCATGTTGGAAACAAATGACATACTGATCGAGCGAGGCGCTAGATCTCTCCCTCGTACAGAACCGTTTCATACACACACGCAGCGAGCTAGCTACATGTACGTACGACATAGCGCAGCATGCAGCGGGTTCTGTCCAAAACACTTCCGGGTTTTTGCGATCATGATCGCGATCACAATCAACAAGATACTTGATATCGATAGCAAAAAAAAAAAAAAGTGTACCTGTTATTGCTGCAAGTGATAAAGATTGTCATGATCTTACATAAAGTGTTTTACAGATCAAGGGCCTCAGTTGTACTCCAGTGCATTACTTACATGGTGCATTGACAATAAATAGAAAGAAGAAATGGTTTGCTGCATACCATTTCATTGCAAGCTTTGTGGACGCCTTTGATAATCTTGAATGGTATCATAATGCTCAGTAATTGTTATGATGTACAATATGTTTAATATATATGTACACATTACAGTTTGACATTGATGAACATACTTGTTTGAGTATGGTTTACTTTTTGTTGTGTGGAAGGAATCATTAAGATAAAAGCAAGTCTTACATGTTGGTCAAAGCATTATCTAAATAGTTCTTAAAGGAAAAACATACAATGTAGTTTTCATATGCCTGGAGAACTGTCAGTTGTACACTTGTGCATAAGAAGTGTGCGAAAGATCACAATAATTTACAACACAATTCAGTTGGGTAACAAAGAAAATGCGAAATATTAACCAAAAAGGTGTGCTGGAAGTGCTACAATGTCAGAGCAAACCCGATTGTTGTTGCTACGTACGTGGTATTTTTTTTCTTTATAATTGATTTATCACTTATCGACACAATCAATAACCAGCAAGGATCAGGCCACTGCTGTAACCATCAGTCTTCTGCTCAAGAGTGAATCACATGCAGCTCTTGTTGGAAAATACAATCGCTGGGGCACAATTAATCATCACGTAATCCATGTATTCTACCTACCCACTTCTGAATGCGGAGGGCGCTTCAGATCAGGAATACAATTTGTATGCATACGAACCGAATCATTTTTCACTTTTGAAATCAAAATACTCCAAAACAACTCATCATCCGCACAAATCATGTCAGCCAGGCAAATTTCTTGGTAGAGGATGGTTTGATGTATTGTAAGCAAATTCCAACTGGTCGAAGATGGATTTTGAGCTCCTCTGAGAATGATGTTTTGGCTTTGACACTTCATGATGTCCCAATTAAGAGCACAATGCACTTTGCAACAATTGCAGATTTTAGTACTTTTTTTTTTACGATGATGATACCACGTGACTTATCTTGTTATCATTAATATTATTTTTGCATGTATGTTTGTCATTTATTTCGTGCAGGAGGGCAGCGGAGAGTGGTTCTCGCTGGATCGTGAAGTCGAGGTGAAGAACCGACAGGTCAACGGGACAAGGATGCCGACGGGTCACCGCGTCCTCATCGACGCCCGCTACGAAGTCCCTTTCGGTAAGACCAGGCTCTCTACGTCCATCCCTCTACTTAATAACAGAGTGCCATTGATGGATCTGTGTGGTGTTATCTAATTCGTGTGTGTGTGTGTGTGTGTGTGTGTGTGTGTGTGTGTGTGTGTGTGTGTGTGTGTGTGTGTGTGTGTGTGTGTGTGTGTGTGTGTGTGTGTGTGTGTGTGTGTGTTTTGGCAGAGTTACTGTGATATAACCTAGTGGTAGAACACATTTGCGATCTATGATTAAAGCGCACATTTATGATTTACACATGTATGTCGGTGTGTGTGTGTGTGTGTATATACATGTATGTACACTGTATGCTTCTGTATCATTATGTGTAGGTGTGTTCTTTGAGGGCAGGTCTGTGCCTTTGTGTCCCAGTTCACTACAATCACATGCACACTTTCAATACCCAGTGAAATCTGTGTCATCCATTTTGCACTGCAAGATTAATTAATTGCTATTAATATGGCTTGTTGTTTATTCTTTTGTCTAGCAGCTGCAGTAAACTTTGATGGGAGATAGTTATTTTTGGAAGAATGAGACGTCTCTCAAAAGAAGAAGTTGTTCTTTTCTTTCCCCTCTCTTGGCAAGTAAAGAATATATTTGATGAAGGCAAGAAAGCTGTGCTCTCATAACAGTTTTGATCTTTTTAGAAGAACACGAAACCAGACACAAGTTATGTTTTATACATAGGACTATTTCAGGCATCCTAGCATATTAAGTTGAACCCACAAGAAAAAATATATATATGAAAAATATGATGCTAGAAGCTAGTAGATTTTGTCATACCACACTCTCCTGTGAATGCACTTATACCTTGAGGCACTAGTGCAATCTTTCAAGTGTTCTGAAAGATTGAACTTTATTGCTGCATTCCAGTTTATTCTTTATTGTTGTTGTTGTTGTTGTTGTTGTAACTACAAATAGTAAACAGGATGGGTAGACCGAAGAGATTGCAGATTAAACTGTAGGTTGCACTCGCCATTTGATAAACCCAAGGAGATTCAGATAATGCTTATGTATGCAAAATTAAAGATGGCCATTTTTAAAGTCTACCATGCAACATCATTCGCAGATCAGAGTAATGTTTCTGCGAAACTGAGGCTGATACATATAACGGAACACACATCTGGCATGATAGATCATCCCAATCACAGTGCATTGCATGCAAAAGTGAAGGCAGGCATTGCACAGCATTTGCATTGCATCCCCACCAGCAAGACAAATTTACATGGTTGTAAAACATTTTTCTATATCTCACACCTTCAGTGATGATGGCCATTCATAATGATCGAAAGTTTTCTGATCCTATTAAGCATTCTTTTAATATCTGAGCAGAAATCGCTTACATTTTGAGCTCCAGCTTGCCCCTGTTGGCCTGTTGCCTTCCAATGGCGATGCCTTCTGCAACAGAGCCCGGAAGTCTTCCGTCAGCGGGGATTCTGTCTTAACACTTGCTTTTCATATGGAAACCTCTTGTGATGTGCAAAGATAAATACAGTACTCTCCGCGTAATCGGGTATCGCTTAAACGGGTACTCTGTTTAATTGGGTAGTAATTTCAAAATCAGTTCCAATGCACATAAAAATTACCTGATAATCGGGTTGCCTCTCCGCATAAATGGGTAAAAAATTTTCTTCTAATCTAATTTCTACCCACATATTATCGCAGATATAACACTTCAAGAAATCATGAATGTCAAAATTTCCACGGCTAATCGCATTCTCTGTTTAATTTGCAAAGAAGACCTATCATTTGGGGAGTGATTAAACATGAAAACACATGTGCCAGTACCGACTTGCCACACGTAAACGAACATTACACATGTAGGTGGCACTCACAATTGCTTAGACAGACATGAGTTGAACAAACTTGCGCTCCTCCCTTGCTCCGCAACAAAATTCATAATACGAGATGTTTGCAACGAAAATCAGGCCATGCACCAGCTCCAAAATTTTGCTTTAATTTCCCCAGTCACTTCTCGAAAAGTACTAGTAACCCGACGTTCTACGGGACTAATGCACGCAAAGAGACGTGTTCATTTCGGAAAACGCCTGCGTGTTAGCGAGGAGTCCATAGTCAAACGACAAAGTTTTCTGAAGACACATTGTCCATAAAAAGAGTGTAAATTATTGCTCGTAACTGAGCAAGTGTAAGGTATGATTCATGTGCCGTGCAAGCACGCGTGTTAAGCATACAGTGTAGATGTTTGGTGCACTGTACAATGCATGTACATACACATTGTGTGTGTCAATTGTGAACGAGACGTGTTCTTCTGTTAATCGGGTACTCCGCTTAATCGGGTAAGAAACGCTCTGCTCGAGCCTACCCGATTATGCGGAGAGTACTGTACAATACTTTGCAGAATTGTCTAAAAATTGTCTTTATATATACATCATGCCGAAGAAGCCATAGGCTTTCATTTAAAACAACAACATTAAAGAAAACCGAAGTGTAAGGATAACTGTCGATGCCATGTGTGGGATTGTAAAATTTAATTTAGTTGGATATGGTGCAATGACACTATCTACCGGTCATGCTTTCTGTCTAAAGCTCACGTGTTTCTGTCTTTTGCTACACAAGTCAAAAACAAAACAGGAAGCAAGTCTTCTAAAAAAAAAAAGTAATGAAAAATTAAAAAAAAATCTGTCTCAGTAACGTTGAGTGTACCTCCTAGCACTGTCCTCTCAAACAAACC
Organism: Diadema antillarum; assembly: GCF_040938485.1. Taxonomy (NCBI): domain Eukaryota; kingdom Metazoa; phylum Echinodermata; class Echinoidea; order Diadematoida; family Diadematidae; genus Diadema; species Diadema antillarum. The sequence continues at coordinate 1,217,820 of NW_027271809.1, read as the reverse complement.
ACCCTTCAGTCACTGCTGGATCGATGTCGCCAATACACTTCCTAGGAGCGGAAAGGGGTGCGGGCAGCTGTGAAACTCTAATCAGATGCAAATTGAAAAAACCAGCGATTGTATTTTGAGGGCGCCAATGTGCGGTTGATGCTTATTCATCAAATGGACGCTCCAAAATTTCAGCTTTGAAAGTGGGAGGAACCGGCGACACTTTGTCATGGTTGACATTTTTGTGAGGAGTCATTTTCTCTAAACAAACAAGGATGCTGAGTTTTTGCTGTTGTTTTTCTTCAATTTGGTGTAGCGCCTCTACTAGGTGGAAAAATTCAATGAATAGCATTTTGTACCAAGTTTTGCCCTCTTTGATTTCCTGTGAAACTCGCTTCAAAACCCACTAAGAAAATGTGAAGTTTCAAAACAGGTTGTCTCGATAATTGTTCAGATACAGCGCCTCTAGAGGCACTTAAAAAATATTAATCAGAAGGTTGTGCATTTCAAACATTTTCTCATAATGTTGTCACTTGTCATGGAAATTCTGTAGGAAAAAAAAAAGATTACTTGCAAATTTGTCTGAATGTTTGCTTTGATAAAATACCAGGAAATTAAGTCTTTTGTAATAATAGAATATCACACAAACTCTATTTTCTTTAAAAAGATAATAATGATAATTTCAACTCAACTAAGGTTAATCTAATACCACCAAATTATGGAGCCAGAATACAGATAGGCCGCTATGACCAGCACTTTTTTGTTGCAACATTTAGAAGGTATGCTTTGCAATTCTCTTGAGTGTTAAAAGGTACATGTACATGTACCTACCTGTTGATATGGGGAGGGGGGATGTTTTATGCATTCCAGATCTGACTAGTGGGATTACTCTCAGAGTTCATCTTTAGTGCAGAATACATTAATAATAATTATAATGATAATAAATCAATTTATAAAGCGCAAAACCTATCGACATATATTCTTCTGTGCTGCTGATGTACTTGATGATAGTAGACAGTTAAATGAAAATATTGTACATGATTTGCAAAACAAGCCAAGTTCCAAACTTTTGTGGGACACAGGCCCTCATGCATGACACAAGAACTTTGGCATTCGGTAACAAATTTCAGATAAAGACTTTTGAAGGTGTTTGTTTTGTTTTTGTTTTTAATTCTGAAAAATTTCATTTGCAAAATTTTGTGGATAAATTCATTGATACAAAACAATTAAGTTATCTTTCTCTACCAGACAGCCAGTTTGTTTGTTGGCCAAAAAAAAAAAAAAAATGGAGAAGCTGTACACAGGAAATATTAGTAGGCTGGGCAACATCTGAAGGGTCATGTGGTTATGGCTGTTGTGTAGTGCAGTCAATAATTCATATCAATCGCGATCCCCAAACAGTGATGGAATACAATTGTACGTTTATCCATATGCCTTCAAACAAGCAGTGTTATGAAATTCTTCCTTTGTCCTTGTGATCTTCTTAAATAATACATTTCTACCCACTAATGGGTAAACTTGGGTCTGACTCTGCATCAAATTCATCCCCAATTTGTCTGCTGACACTAAAAGAAAAAAAAAAAATCTACCGAAGAAGAATGAATACTTTTCAACTGCAACTTTTTGATGTGCGAAAACCCAAGAACTATTTACTACAACTGATTCCAGGAACTTGTTCTTATTTACATTCTCTTTAATATTGGAGGTTGTGATATTTTCAAATCTATAAATACCCATATGCATGCATACAGCCTAACATGTGTGTGTGTATTTATGTGTTTTTACATATGCACAAATACATACCCAAATTCTAGCCAGTTTAAAGAGCAAACAAGTAGAAAAATCTGTTGGTACTCTTGACACCAACAATTACAGCTCTAGGATTCGTCATTTGACTTACAATTTATTCAGTGTTAGTTGAGGTGGCCCCAGAATCGCATCAGGAATGGTGACTTTCCATTTATGGCCTGTAAAGTCTGCAGACATTATTTGATAAACCACCTGACATGCTTACTAACAGATTACTTCATTTTGCACCTCTACTACCAAAGCATATACCAGCATGTTCTCCCGTAAGAAGTAGACTTATTTTAGTGGATACAAATTTTGCTTTTATCATCCTGCATAAACCGCAGTCCTAGTTTCAGTGGTCTTCGATCTGCAAGAAAGCATGGTTATTATATCAGCAAATATTGTCCATTATATCAACATTATAGGTATATATATATATATATATATATATATATATATACACACACACACATACACACACACATATACAATGTATGTGTGTAGAAAGATATATATGCAGACGTTAAAACTGATGTCCTCAATGTTTGTACAGTTAGGCCATGAGGGAGGTGCAAGCAGGGAGGCAGGCTACTTAAGTGAGCCCTTTGATGTACGGCGAGGTGCCGCCGTAAAAGATCTCGGTGCTTCTGGGTGCTCGGCCGCTGTAGGGCCTCGGCAATCATATAAAATTTACACTGCAAACTTTCAGGTCTGTCATTGCAGTGACACATTATTACATACAAATCCGATTCTGGCTTTGGCGGTCTTGTTACAAGGCAACGGAAACTGCAAGGTAAAGGTAGATGCTTTTGAATCGAACTGATGAAAAGAAGAGGGGAAAAAAAGAAACCAAGATGTGATCTTTATTCTGATGATGGTTCGATTTCAAATTTCAAGTGGCATAGAAAATGTTTCTTAGGTGCAATATTAGCAGAGATTTGATTGTGAAATTGTCATTCACTGAATAGAAAGTAATTAAAAAGGTGTCACAGAACCATATGAAGTATATACGTACATACAGATTTATACTTGTAAATTTTATTTACATCTGTATGTTTATATATATATATGTATACATTAAAACATTTTATAGTAAGTCCATCATCAGATAAATGTAGAATTATATTAAACCTTTCCAATTATACCTTGCTTGTTGCATAAGAAGGAATATTTTTGAATTTATGATGAAAAAAAATCCCATATTTTCTTCCTAGTTTTTTTTTTTGTCTGTCAGCAGCTTTAATCGCATCTATCTCAAATTAACAAGAGTGGAGTTAACTCATTTTATGATCAAACTTCATGTATATGAAGCGTTAAAAAAAAACATAGAAACACATACCCCCACATACAGAGCACACAACTTTGTACATTGATTAAATGTATCAAGACAAACACTCGAGGGAAGCGCACTCTAGGAGCTTTTATTGAGTCTCTTGGGATCCAGAAATATCTCCTCATCCCTATTGAGACTCTGCCGCTAATGCCTTTTAGTCACGAATTAAACACATTAATCATCCATGTTTAGCCGGATATTGGGGGGGGGGGGAGATGTAGGCAAATATTTACCTCCAATCTAGCTTGAGTGCACATTTCTCATCAATATAATAATAATAAGGAAAATGATTCATAATGTGCCATCATTTTTATCTCTACACCAGATAAGTGAGTGTGGAACAAATGACCTTCTGCAGTTAAAGCGTGATAAAAGGCACGGGACTTTTATTCTCTACCACATAAGTCATTTTCCTGAACACTGAGATTTATTTCAAACTCAAAAGTAAGAAATTGGAACTATTTCATATCCAGACACCAAACTGTGCCATTGTACAGCATTTGAAATTCAAGCTTTTTTTTTTTACTTGCTCAGTGTGAAAGTAATAGGATGTTCCTATAAAAAAAAACAACAACCCAGTAAGTCTCAGTTACGATTTTGATATTCTGGTTTTGAAAAAGATAAAAGAGCTACCTACCAGTTATGTCTTCCTGATACAAATGGTTATCACTGGGAAAACAGTGTTGTAGATAAATCCCTGCTTTTAAACACAGCTTGGAATAGAAATCAAATTTCAGAGCAAAATCAATAAAAAAAGAATGTTTTCATGAATCTACCAAAGTTCTTCACAGACTCTCCCAATTAAGTCAGCCTTCTCTCCTTCATATCTTCACATCACTTTCTAACCCACATGGTAACAAACGAAAAAGTGAAAATGCTATAAAAAAAAAAAAATGCCATTGCAACGACATTGTTGCCATGTCAAATGTACATGCAGAGAAAACAGCCAACAAGCTTTGTAGTTTGACGGAAGGAGGCATGGTATTTGCATCCATTGAAAAAAAAGATGGATGTTTTTGAGGGGCCTAGAGTGAAGGATCCGCATTCATCCATGGAAATGCCATGTCCTCTCATACCATTAACCGAATCCATTTGCACCTGCCTCACAAACCTTCACAGAAATCGGCCACCTTTTCCTCGTCAGTGGTGGGGGCAGAAAAAAAGAAGAAGATGACTTTGCAGTTGCTGACTTTCAGAGTACAGACAGAAGAAAGGGGCCATTGATTTCTTTTTTTGGCTACAGCCTCCTCAAAACTATTAATCACACACAAAAAGAATGTTCTCTGAGATGCGTTAATGGAAACCTCTGGCGGAATTGAGAGTCTCTTATTCTACTCCTGTAAAAAAGGTATCTTTAAAGGTACTTGCCTTACTGTTCTTTCCCACCCTGTTCTGAACGGGAGGGGGGGGGGGGGGAGAGGGGTGGATGGGATGGGGGGGGGGGGGGGGATTGGTGCCACTGACTATCCATTTGGCCTTACTCATCATCAATGACAGATACCCTATCCCTCCAGGCAAGGTAACTGTTATGTGCACCCATTTCCCTTCAACTGACTTCTGAGATGAGTGGAGAGGTCTCTCCTATGACGTGGCTGTCGATTCACCCACAACCGGGGCAGCTCGGTCATTGGTCTTTACCCCCATCAAACTTCCCATGACCCACTTCACATAGTAAAGATACTGTGAGCACTTATGGTGCAAAATAGGGATTGAAGCTATAAAATTCACCCACCACCAGGGCAGCTATGCCATTGGTTTATACCCCCATCAAACTTCCCATGGCCCACTTCACACAGTAAAGATATAGTCAGCACTGATGATGCGAAATAGGGATTGGGGCTAACAAATTCACTCACCACCAGGGCAGCTAGGTCATTGGTCTTGTGACCCCATCAAACTTCCCATGGCCCACTTCACACAATAAAGATAGAGTCAACACTAATGACGTGATATAGGGATTGTGGCTAAAGAACAACCTGACCTTATTTACTATTTCCCTTGAGATTTACTCTGTCATGTAAACAGCCTGCCTGAGCAGTTACGGGTAGCCCTTTAAGACTAAAACGATCATGATATAGGATGATGCAATGAATGTGCATGCAGGTTGAGTCAACCTCCTCCCCCCCCCCCCCCCCCCCCCCCAATGTTTTAGAATTGAGAATTGAGAGGGGACAGAATTATCGACCCCAAGGATTTTGTACCACCTAAGAGCATGCCTGGTTTTCAATTACCAGCATGTTCCACATACACCGTATTTCCAGCATCCCCCCCCCCCCCCCCCATTTTCCTATGCCATCTTCCATGAAATAGAGGTTAAACAGTGTAGAAGACTCCATAGTACTGGCAACTTGCTAGTTTTTGTCATTGCCAGTACTGAGTATGTGCTACCAAATAAAAGGAGCATTTATGTCTTCACCTAATGGCTATTGTTTCCCGGCACCGATTGTTGCTGATGGCACAAACGAGCTGAAATGTCTTCTGCATTTGATAATCTTCTTCTTTCAGATTGGATTCATTGTCTGTAAGATATGAATGGGCATGCCGTTTCTTAATGATTTCTTTAATGGCAAATAATGCATCAGAATAGGAAAAAAAAAGTGCACTCATCAAGGTTTTATCTATTGACTGTGACAAAAATAGCTGGGCAATGCTTTATTCCAGACTCACTCCTCACCAAGAAACACCTGCTTATTCTCAGTGAAATTCTTTCATCTTACCAGACAAACACAAATCGAAAGCAAAAAACAAAAAGAAAAAAAGTTCTGTTGGATTGTGTTTATGCATAAACATTAGATACCAATAGTATTTCAGAGAATATATTTTTTTCCTCAGTCAATATGGCAAAAGGTTTTTGTTGTTGTTGCTATGTATTTCCTGCAATAAGTTTTTTATGTGTACTCCTTTTTACTAGAATTTCGGGGAAAAACTGATGTATTTTGATACTCTGCTCCCTATTATCATTTGTCAGAGGGCAGGATTCATTCTGGTCAGTCGAGGTATGAGGCCGGCAGAATATCAAAATCATATGCAGGAGTGGCATTTCTTTAATCATTTGGAAACCTTAGAATGACCAGCTCACATGCCCCTGGCTAGGATAGCTATTTCTTGAATACCCTATTCCAGGGCAAAACTAAGAGCTGGCTTTCACAATTATCATTTTGTTTTCTTTTATCTTCCTTTGAATTTGATATTTTTCCCCTCCATATTTGATGGGGTTCAAAGACTGGTGGGGGGGGGGGGGGCGATGGGTGGGGGCTTTCATATCTACACAAGATAACAAAGAAATCTTTCCATTGTTGTTTTGTTTGAATCTAGCCACAGACATGTTCTTGTATCCTCCATTGAATCAAATATTTTTCCCCTCTATATTTGATGGGGTTCAAAGACTAGTGGGGGGGGCCTTTCATATCTACAGAAGATAATAAGAAATCTTTCCATTGTTGGTTGGTTGGTTTGTTTGAATCCAGCCACAGACATGTGGTATTATTTTATCCACCATTGAATGAGATATTTTTCCCCTATAGTTGATGGGGTTTAAGGGAGGGGGGGGGGGGGGGGCAATTCATATCAACAGAAGATGTCAAAGAAATCTTTGTACTTGTTGTTTTGTTTGAATCAAGCCACAGCTATTTGGTCAAAGCCTTTGTGTTAGTGATGGATACAGCATAGAAGAGGACAATGTTCCACATCCCAAGTCATATTTCAATTTGGCATTGATGCTATTCATGTGTCTGTTCAGTCCATATAAGTTTAAAGGGGAATGCAGATTTTGGGTTTGCTTCTTTTTTTTTGTAATGTTGGGCTAATCTCGTTAAAGGGATATCTGAGCTGCAATTGTTTGCGAGTGTAGTGAATTCTAGGAATTTGCTACGTTTGCAGACATTCACCGCTCAGAGAGATACCCCCTTTATGTTTCATGCAGACCTTTGGTAGTACTTGCTCTTAGCTCCTGTAGCCTTCTATGAGCATTCCTTGCTGCAACAGGTACTCAGAGAAAGGCTCAAAGTTGCATTAGTCTAATTGAAATTCACTACTTCAAGCAAACAAGCAAAAAGAATCACTGCAGAGTCTGAGAAATGTCAAATCAGTAACTCTTTAATTCTGCAAAGATGAGTGATTCTAAAATCTTTTCTTGTTGCCTCATTGCCTTCCAGATGTTGAAATTCCCCTTACAATTGATACATGATGTATGTGGTAAATTGCACAGAGAACACATTTTTATTACTTTTCAGGAGATTAATATACAGAGGAATGAAAGATATACACAGTTTGTACTTGTACATGTCATGATCAGAACTTTCAAGCTGTTGTATTTTAACTTCTTAATTCAGTTTAAAGTAAAGTGAATAAATATTTTGGAATGCTTCCAGAGGAATAGAAGTGTCTCAGCATGTAAAGTAGGAAAGCCTTATTTTCGCTTTCACAATCATTAAGACTAGTGAACAACAAATTCGTGGACAGAGGTGTCTGTAAAGTATGTCACCAGAAACGAAGCTTCTTCTTTTTCTTTTTTTTCTTTTTTTTTGGGGGGGGGGGGGGGGAGGGGTTACATATGTCTCCACAAATATGTGCTTCCTCCTTGACAGCAATGATATTCATTTGGCTTTTTGTGTTTTTTGTTTTTGTGTCTGTCGATTGATCTCTACATAATCCAATAACTGAGTATTAGCATACCATTGTTGTTGAAGAAATTTTGCTTTGATGTTTAAACTGAAGCATATATATCACAAAACCAAGAACATTGCTCTTTTTTCCTAAGAAGGACATATTCAGTAAAATCAGAAAAACTTCGTGGTTGATTTTCAAAAGAGAACAAAGGGATATCTTCTGAGCAACATAGTACACAAACTAAGATTCCAATTCGAGAAAATGAAAGAGAATACAATTGAAGCATTTAAGATTAATATGTACTACAATTGACTTAATGTCTATAAAGAAAATTGGATTTGGCTTAATTTTTTTTCTTTCAGAGATAAGAATATAAATTTTTAAAGCTGAAAATATGTTTTTGTCAAAAATTTGATTTTGCATGCTTAGTTTGAAGGACATTCCTAGTTTTGGGGTAAATTACATGTACAAAACATTTATTTTTTTTTTTTGGGGGGGGGGGGACCATCCATAAAGATATTATCATATTTCCCACTCCTGATGATCTGCAGAAATTGACAGCCCTAACACCTTATGCACAAATTATGCTGAATGGCTTGCCATTATTTTTGCCATATATGGAATAGAATATACTGTATGATTATCTGATAAACAATGTAATGACAGTAGACTTTGCCTCAATATTTATGACGACCTACTGAACAGCTTAAGGTCACTTTTAAGAGTGGTCTACCCGTGGTCATTGAACCTTGGTCAGGAAGATTGGTGCTTTTCAATTAATATATTTTCATCAATCCTGTCCAGTGATGGATGAAGAGAGATGAAAAAATGTGGGAGGGAGATACTATCAAGATTCATTCCAGAGGAATGCTCTGTATAAGCATAAATCCTTGCCCTGCCCCTTCTCCCATTCTTAGTATTAGTGTTCAAAGTCTTAACAAGCCAGAAATGATATGATCTAATTTTCTCATTTTTGCACCCTCCTTATATACTCTATCCCAAATGCACTCATCTTAACCCATTCAGGACCAGCTGATCTTGATATAGCCCGCATAGACGCCATAGACACATGCCCTAGTACATGTGTACTCTGCACGAGTCTTCAATGGGTTAACTGTGTAGTTCTAAATGGATGAGAGTGATTGGGGAAGGAGGGATATCGTATCTTTACCCTCTTCTATCCTTCTCATTCATTGTTTCTTGATCTGCAAAGCTGTCCAGTCTAGGAGGAATTAACCTCATTTGGTGTCAATCAGCTCCCTCACTTGGAGCTATTGTTGCACACCCTCCCCCCCCCCCAAAAAAAAAGGGAAGAAAAAAAAACAACACCTGAGTAGAATAAACTGTGGGCATCCTCCAGGATGGTCCGTTTAGTGCCGCCCCCGCTTGCCCCCTACGGTGTGGATTTATGCAAAGTGAGCATCGTCTCCTTCCTTGATTTCCTGAAATTGCAATGCTGCATGCTCTTCCTCTCCCCTTCCCTATTCCCCCCCCCCCCTGTCTGATCTCATCTCGACAGAATCTGGTGTTAACAGTTCTAGATCCCCACTCTCCCATTGCCACGGCAACTACCTTGACCCCACCCCCTGAATTGACCCTGCATTAGTGCCCATTAGTCCATTAATTAGTTCAGCTTGCACTCTCCCCTTTGTAATCCGTTTCTACTTTGTTGTTGCTGATTGCTCTTCTGCTCACTGAGAGTATACATCATCTTCTCTTCTTTTTTTTTTCCTCCGTGGCAACAGCATCCATCGGTAGACTCATCCCCAATCTCCACGAGATGAATATTCATCAATGAATCAATCCGGCTCATCATTAAGTCATTGCGCCCTTTGTGGATGTGTTGACCGTATGGCAGTAGAACTCCCCATTTTCCAAAGTATCGGCGCCCTTCCTTTAATTCCTCCACCGGCCGAAGATTATTCCTTCGGGGGGGAAAAATGGCTACTCCATCCCCTTCTTGCTCCTCTGCCTTCCAATTGAATCCTAATCCATGTTGGTTCACATATGCAGAGTGCCTGCTCTCCTCTTGGCGCAAGTCAAGGACGGAGATATAAAGAGCCGTGTGCTGACTGATTATGCTTGACAGCGAGACGGAATGCGGGATATTTCCCCATGATTGCAATTTGGAGACAGCTAACTATCTTGCTCCTTAAGGTGCGGCTCCAACGGAAGAAAATTCTCCTCGTAGGGCTTGTCGGAGGAATGTCGCAATTAGATGTGAACATGGCAATGATTTTCTCCTTTTTTTTTCTTCTATCCACCCCGAAAAACACATTTTCACTTTATCGCTATCTTTTCTTAATTCACTGGTAAATGTTTCTGCAAATTTGATGCATTTGATTGCTGTGGTATTTTGTGATGCTCTGAGACGCTCTATGACATATCTGAGATAAAAGACACAGCCATAAAGTATACTGTTTGAAGGGTCGTGATCAGTACTGAAAACATTTTGCCAGATTCTTGATATATCTATTTGCTCGATTCGTCAGGAATGTCTCTGATAGTGTCTACCAATGTGTAATGATTACCAGTGATTGCACTTGCAGATATGGCTATTACTGCTGTGGGCAGTACAGTGTATATGAATTTTTTGTGATAGCAACTTTTGGTCTCGTAGGAATCTATTACAGGGTTTGCCATCTCTGACCCCTCTCCCCTTCTACGCCCCCCCCCCCCAAAAAAAAAGAAAGAAATGGTAAATTACTGTGTCCTGTGAAGAACAATGCTAGAACCATGCAACTGATTGACAAATTGCCCTACATCAATGTTCATGAATTTGAAATGCTAGAACCAGTCACATGACCAATGAAATAGACAAGACAAGTTGATTTCACAGGAGAGCAGGCAATATTCTTGCAAGAACAGTAGGAAAATGTTCTTCTTTCCAGGCCATCAGCATTCACTATACTGGCAGATGTGCTATACTTAGAGATTAAACCATAAAGGCATTTTATTGTTTAACACCCCATTTTTACAGGGCATATAGAGCACTCCAGGAAGGCTCCTAAACCCCTCTCAGCTCTGTATGAACAGACAATCTGGACCTGGAGCGCTCTAAAGTTATACCCCTCGCGAGGCTAGGCTCAGGAGTGCTCCAGAAGCACCCTAAACTCTGTATAAATGGTCACCAGCATTTACATGTAGGACGCTCTGGAAGAGGTATTCATCATAGGGTGTGCATACAGTTTACGTGTTACAAGTTCCCGCACACCCGGAGGTCACTATGACAGTTATGCCCCTCTCAGCCACTTTGCATGTGGGCTTGGCGAGCAGTGACTCTCTGTATGAACAAACATGGAGGGGCATAAAGTCACAGCACTTCAGGAGTGCTCCTGGGCCCACCTGTGTGTATTAATGGGGTATAAGTTAGCTGCAACACGGTTTATAGTTTAGGATTTCTGGGTGTTGAAGGATGTATACCAGCAGAATCTGTGACCTTGTTTGACCTTTAGCATGTGAGCCAATCACAAAAATGTATTTTGTGATAACCCTCTAGTGGCTGATTAAGTACAGTCCGATACACTCATGCCAATTATCCACATCATGGATGCAATAGGATGCTGCCTCAATAATATGTGTCCAAAAAAAAGCTTTAGACAGTGAGAACAATTGGTCCAATGTTAACAAGAACCATATAGTACCCTTGTGCTCACTTGAATGGTATCTTTACGGTGATGTTTCAGAGCTAATTCTTTCCACTCTCTTTTTTCAAATTCAAAGTTGGATCACATTTGTTTGCGAACCTTTACTGAAATAAAACTGCTGCATTTGCAATATCTTGAGATACTTTTCTCAAGATTCCCTCATTTTTACTAAGAGACATTGCATAAGTCAGGAATGCTCCTGGGCCCACCTGTGTGTATTAATGGGGTATAAGTTAACTGCAACACGGTTTATAGTTTAGGATTTCTGGGTGTTGAAGGACATATACCAGCGGAATCTGTGACCTTGTTTGACCTTTAGCATGTGAGCCAATCACAAAAATGGATTTTGTGATAACCCTCTAGTGGCTGATTAAGTACAGTCAGATACACTCCTCCAAATTATCCACATCATGGATGCAATGGGATGCTGCCTCAATAATATGTGTCCAAAAAAAAAAGCTTTAGACAGTGAGAACAATTGGTCCAATGTTAACAAGAACCATATAGTACCCTTGTGCTCACTTGAATGGTATCTTTACGGTGATGTTTCAGAGCTAATTCTTTCCACTCTCTTTTTTCAAATTCAAAGTTGGATCACATTTGTTTGCGAACCTTTACTGAAATAAAACTGCTGCATTTGCAATATCTTGAGATACTTTTCTCAAGATTCCCTCATTTTTACTAAGAGACATTGCATTGCACTCACAACATTCCAATTTCAACCATTTTTTATAGGTCAGTCACATAGTACAAACATAATGATTTAAGTTTATGTTGATATATATTGGTTAAACATAGGAGCATGTGGACAAGGTATTAACAACTATATCTGCATTACATTCACAGAACTACACTCAATGAACTGATTTTTATTCTGATTTTTGATGTTATAATGGCATTAAAAGCCATCATTGGCATCTCAATTTCTGTTGTGTTTGCGCAGTATAACATTGTTGCGGATGTCTTTTCTATGTTCTTATGCGTGTATGTGAAAATCTAGTTTGCAGTGATTCAGAAATGAGTGTGCCGTATGAGGGGAAAAAAAAGAAATTTGATTTGCATTATTCTGGCATTTGATGTGATATGAGTATTCTTGAGTCACTACTGCAAATTCCATCTATGATTATGAGTGTGACAGTATCTACAGCAGTTATGTTGCAACTTTTCTTACTGATGTTATCATTTGCAACGCATTCCCACTACAATTACTATTACCAAACGAGAGGAAATCAATCCAAGTTGCCGTCCTTCATTTATTTCTCTCTCTCTTCCCCATTTTGTTTGTAATTTCGTTTTGTTTTCGTTTTTATCTCCCGTGCCACCACAACCGCCAAAAAAAAAAAAAACTACCAAAACCGAAACAGCATCAGCTTCCAAATCTAGAGCACCGTTGCAAGGTAGAATCCATGTCACCATGAGCTCTTTTCTTCTCATTTTACTCTTTGTCTTCCACCATGAAAACTCAATATTTAACCACCATGTATTAATCACATAGTATACCCCTTCCTCTCTGATAATGTGTCTTGTGTGAAGTAGTTTTTGATACTTCTCAACTTCAACTAACCAAACAGCTCTGCTTACAATATCTGGGATTTATATTCTGAGAAACTGTGTAGTTTGTTTTGCAGTGAATGCTCGCACAGTTTACAACAGTTGCATCAATAGTTGAGAAGAATAAACTGAATAAACCCTAACCACTCGAAGATCTGTGAATTGTTGAATTGGCATGCATAGATATTTAATAAGGATTTGATAGAGAATTGGGAGGACGAGGTTCTCTCGACGTGAAAAATGCAGTCACAAATTGCATTTCCCATGACAGATTTGTTTGCTGCTGATAGATAACCCGGTTCAAATTTGCCCAAACTTTTAATGCTGTTGTCATGAAACTGTAGTTTCCTCCCACGTTCCATAACTTGCTTAGATAACTTTCACCGACATAAAATCACAGAAAACATTCTAGATTCATCGAGTACACACCGTGAGGTGTCACCACAAAAAAAATAAATAAATAAATAAATGAAGAAACAAAAATTAATAGAGAAACTGTTATGCTTTGGTTGCTTTGGGAGACACGGCATACCTTTGATGCTTCCATTGGACAGAAGTACAATTAACTAATCTTAGCAAATGTCTTGATTTGGCACAAAATCTGAAAATGTAGATCATGATAGCAGCTTTTAGAACTTTCATTTTCTCCACTCAGCCTTGTAGTCACTCTTGTCTGCGCGAAGTCGTATCTATTCATTTTTTTTTTCTGTTTCAAAGACATATATCTGAATGTACCACTTACTAACACTTTCATTATGTGTGTCAAATAATTCTAGTTTGTCTAACAAAATGCCTGTCATGCTGTCTTATTTTGAGTCCAATCTTATATCAAAGTGTTTTCCCCCATTTTTATCATTATCATTTAACCTGTGTCATTTGAATGAGAACAAAATTGTTTATCCGCATATCATTTTCTGCCTATAGGTAACTTGTAGGCCTAATGCATGTCAAAAACCCTGAGAGTTTGGAATTAGATAGAGCGTTTACAATCATCAAAGCTTTGTGAATTACAGATCACTATAGTGAAATAGTCCAGTACAAGTGTATTAATATGTTTTCCTTATTCATTGACTCTCTCTCCCTCTCTCTCTGTCACTCTCTCTCTCTCGTAGTTTTCCTTTCCCATAGATTTCATCAATCTATAGTTCAGTCCATAAAACATTAATTGAAGAGTTTCGATGCAAAACAGATAAATGCCATTTTCAATTTTTTATTTTAAGATAAGGTCATAATCAAATAGAGAGAAATTAAATCTTTGTAATGATACTGCACTCATTACATAACAAGAAATATTTCTAAAGATATCAAAATTATCTGATATATTTTAAATTATTTTCTTTGTTTTTTAGCATCTTCAATCTCAAATTTCTCAAGTTAAAAAAAAAAATCATACATCAGTTTTTGTATCTAAACTCTTCAGTCCTTTTGCTTATTTAGTGTTGTATGTAATGGATCCTCTCGGTAACTAGATATTTACTGTTGATTGCTTCAGGCCTTGTACTGAATGCCTTCAAGTATAACTTCACGTGCTGAAAACTAACTTGAGCATTCTAAGTGTTAGATAAACACTTGGAGTGGGTACTGTTGAGGTGATAATGAGCTGTGTTAGTGCATGCTACAATAATGTGAGACATTGTTGGGTCTAGTTTGTCTACATAATCATGTTGCATTTATCATTTCTTGAAGACACTATGTTTATCAATATCTCTTTTGTTTTGTGATACAATTACGTAACTAACACCGATGCCACCTGACAGTGTATTGTGATGTGTCACTCATACTCGTGTGTGTGTGGATTATATATTAACAGTTAAGACTAATGTGGATATCTGTAACCATGCCATTCATTTCCTAGAACATGTTATCTAGCATCGTAGAATGCAGAACATCACCCTTTATCTACTAGTATCTAGAATGTACTCACACATGGTAGCCTTATTTATATAGTCAGGTAAATTCTCGCTATCGCCAATGACGTAAAAAGTACCCGGATGTGGCTTTTTTGTCAAGATTTAGTGCACTTGGTAGCAAGGGCACTTCCGGCACGGGGCATAATTTTCACAACGCTAGCGTGCGCGTACGTGTACCTTACCTATAGCGCCGCGCCAACCACGGGTACTAGTACAGTAGGCCGCTGTACCGCCCGAGCCAGCGAGTGGTCAGGCCTGTCATACTCGTACACTGTAGTCCCCGCCGGTGGCCGGGCGGCCTTGCATTATAGCATGCACCACCACTACTGCACGCAGCGCATAAGCTAACACATACCGGTACAGCGTATTGCTTGATCATGCGATCGATGTGCACATCACAGATCAGTCATCTCTGCATACGCTGAAAATATGCTGAAAAATATTCACCCACCTGGATATACAGTATATCGTCATAGAATGCCCATCTTTTTAAAATTTGTTCTCTGTCAAAATGTCGCGAACACAATCGAGAACGAACAGTGATCTCGAATTTATCCTGTCTCCGAAGCAACTTCTTCCAAGTAAGTACGTACAATGTACGTATGTAGGCACTAGGCCTACTACCTAGTGCTACTACCACTACTAGTAAGTCGCGCGTGCACGTACTGCGCTGTGGAGTCACCCGCAAACTTCACCCACGCGGCCACGTCACGTCTCGCATGCAGGTAAGGGTCCTATTTCTGCAGATTTTTTTCATTTATTGTCGTGCGAACAACACATGGCAGCTTCGCAGCAACAACCAATAGTCGTATTAACAGCAATTTCTTAAGAATGGAGAAATTCCAAATCATATTAAAGCTGTAATGCAAGTCGAGAAAACCGGAAGTACACGTAGAATACAGTCGGTTGTGTGTGTAAATAGCATTATTCACGTATCACGCGTGTACGAACGGAAGTGACTTTGCTACCAGACTATCCCATAATGCACCGTAAATGACGCTTAAATCAACATCCGGGTACTTTTTACGTCATTGGCGATAGCGAGAATTGATCTCACCATTTTGACATTATACCTGACAACACTTTAAGTAAATGGGTTCGTTCACACACACACACACAAACACACAAACCACTCAGGATTCATAATGGGACCAGTGTGAATGCAGTCTTACAATTGATTTCCATTACTACTGAGATGACGATAGAATTCTGTCACAATGCATTTGTAACAAGAATGCATCCCGTGTGGATAGGCCCCAAATTTTGCCTGGGCTAGCTTTCAGTACGTCCACACCTGTCAGAGTCAGTAGCAAATACCCTTTAGTTAGGACTCCTTACCTTAAGTATAGAATGTGTGTATTGCCTCTGATTGAGTATAGCATATTCACAATTAAGTTTTGTTATTTTTTTTTCTCCATATGTAAGAATGCTGTCATTCTCTGTGTTTGCAGAATTGATCATATTAACAGTCTGTGTTATGTGGTCAGAACTGTGTTTATGTTTATAAGTAACATTACTATGATAGCTTGTTTGCATTTTTGTGTGTGTTCTTTCATGTCCCTTAATTTGCATGAATGCAATGACTTTAAGGTCTTATGTCTATAGCCAAACCACCCACCTAAAAGGTGAATGCATGCTCAACATAGAGTCTTCCTAACTGCCTAAACATCAGGCGGCCCCTGTGTATTGGATCATGTGTATCAAAAGTGCTTGTATGTGTTTCTTATCGAGACCAGCATGACAAAATATACGGCCTACAGCTTCTTTTAGGAACCAGTTGGATGTTCTAATGAGTTCTTGCCTGGTTCGACATGGCCGAAAATTCTAGCCAGTGATGAGATCCCCGATGAAAAGTAAAATTTGTTCAGAAGAATTTTTGACTGCAGATCAGAGTACAAAAATTTGTGCGTCTCTTGAGCAGCAAAGTGAGTGATTCACTGTACTGAAAAAAAAAGGAAGTAAATCATTCTCTTCTGTGTCGAAAGAGTGGACGTATTATGTATTCATAATTCTAACTTATCCTCACAACACATGGTAATCTCATTTTTCACTTTTTCAAATCAATTTTATCTTTTGATGCGTTTTTTAATCAGTTTATTTTTGCATTAAACTAATACCGATTACTCTCTAAAAAAAAAAATTGAGTGAAAATTTTCACTCTTGAAGCAGCAAATACAAAAAAGAGTGATTTTGGAGTGAAATTGGAGTGAATTTTGAGTGAAAATGCTAATTTTCACTCATTTTGGAGTGACCTCAGGGATCACTCAAAGATTTTGGAGTGATCCCTGAGGTCACTCTAAAACACGTGAATATGACCATTTTCATTCAAAATTCACTCCAATTTCACTCTAAAGTCACTCTTTTTTGTATGCACTCCTTCAAGAGTGAATATTTATACCCCGCCAAACGAAGTTTGAAGGGGGTATATAGGAATCAGCGGACGGTCGGTCGGGCGGTCGGGCGGTCGGGCGGTCGGGCGGTCGGTCCGTTGCAAATCTTGCGTCGCGAACTACTTCCTCAGTTTTCAACCGATTCCCATAAAACTTGGCACAGATGTGTGCCTTGGGTTGTAGATGTGCAAGACGTATTTTTTGACAGTACCCAAAAGTACGTTGCCATGGTAACGGCATATTATGGGCAAAAATGGGTACAAATCTTGCGTCGCGAACTCCTCCCACAGTTTTTGATCAATTTTTATGAAATTAGGTACAGATGTTCATCTGAATATGTTAATGTGCAAGACACATATTTCCGCAGTGGCAAAAAGTGCATTGCCATGGTAACGGCATGTTATTGGTAAAATATAGGGCAAAATGCTTCATGGCAAAACTGCTTCATCAGTGTTCTTCCAATTCTCATGGAATTCATATTGAATGTTTGTCTTAGGATATAGGTCAGCATGACACATTTCTTGACAGTGACAAAAAGTATGTTGCCATGGTAACAGCTCACATATTATGAGCCAAAATGATGGAAAATTTTGTGTTGCAAACTACTTCCTCAGTTTTTGCCCAATTTCCATGAAATTTGGTACAGATGTGTGCCTTTGGTTATAGATGTGCAAGACGCATTTTTCGACAGTACCCAAAAGTACGTTGCCATGGTAACGGCATATTAATGGCAGAAGATCAAGGAAAGATCTTGCGGATTTAACTACTTCCTCAGTTTTTTGACCAAAGCTTATGAAATGTTGTTTGGCGGGGGTATAACCAGTTCCTGTAGCGACATTTCTAGTTTCACTAGATTTTTTTTAGAGAGTATATTTTTTGTGGGGGATGTGTATTTTCATTTTTTTTAAAATCATTTTCTGTAATTTTTGTCATGCAGCTGAGCAATGAAAGAATTGTGACATTGCGATATCTATTTGTATTTACAGTTATAAGAAATATATGTAGCTCTTCTTTGCACTTATGTGAAACTTTTAAATTCTGCAATTTTTTTTCCCATCAAAACTACCTATTCTATTCTATTTTGCCTCTGTCTACCAAAGTCAAGTTGTACAAGAAGTGGTATTGCTCATCAGTGATGTGTCTCTTACCATGTCTAGTCTTGTACATGCTCTTGTTGAATCTTAGCGTGATTGGATGTCTCATTTTTTCAAAAGGTCAAGTTTTAGGGTTTATTTTTGTTTTGGAGATCAAACAACGCACAGCGTAAAAGCAGACGGGAAGAGATGAGAGCGCCGTCCCCGTGAATTTGCGGCAGGAGAATACTGACAGCTTGTTAGTGGATATGTTGCAATTTGTCATAAACATGTCACCGCTATTATACAGCCCAGCATAAACATACTCAGCCAATGAGGGCAGCAGATATAAAAGAATGTCAAGCAGTGAAATGTCACGCACCTCATTGGAGGAAAACTCACATTGAGTGCCTGTATAATGTTGGTGTGTATATTTTCATATTTTCCCAGTAAACTTGTGTTTTCTGGTCTTAATTATCTCAGGGACTTCCCCTTTCATTGTTATTGGCCACTTTCACCTGTATCATGTGGATTTCTGTAATGCACATTTAATCAAGTCTGTATCTACACTGGTAGTTCTTTATATGCAAGTGGGTTTGCTCAAAAATTGATGGATATGATTCTATTCGCCTTTGAAATATCAACTCGATCAAAATGCTATGCATAGAATATGCTTCCATCATGCTCATGAAGGATGTTTTATGTTTCTAGTAATTGTGATTTTGATATCGTAATGTGGAATAGGCATAAGATTGAAAAACTGTGTGTATAAGGTGTGAATATATGCATGTATAAATGAATATATACATCATATATATATATATATATATATATACATATATCTACATTTATATGTGAGTGTGTGTGTATGTGTGTTAAGATTGTCTCTTACCATATATATATATATATATATATATATATATATAAACAATGTAAAGTATGCAGTACTTTTTGACAGAATATTGCAATCTTTTTGGTGAAACAATTTTGCCTCTTGCAGACCATAACTTCCCGTTTCCTTCCATAGTTTCTGTGGCATCCTGTTGATGAGGCTGCCCTTTTGCTGTCTGATAAAAAATTCAGGTATAGAAAGAGAAGAGAGAGAGATAGAGAGGGAGAGAGAGAGAGTGAGTATCATAGAAGAAGAGATAAAAAGATGAGAGAGAAAAAGCCAAGAGACAAAGATATAGATAGAAAGCTGTGGAAAGAGACAAGAGTATTGAGAGTGATTGGATGTGTAAAAGTGAGTGTCTGGTATGATTTATAGCCTTCATCCTTCTTCCCTCATGCCTATTTCCAGCGTGACACTTAATTAAGGGATCTGGTTTGTCCTTTCTGTCAAACCCCAGTGGATACATTCCAATTGGCAGATGGACTTTTGCGGCGCACTCATTGGTATAAATATGTCGCAGGGGGTTGTTCACCATGTGACAGTCGAGATTGTAAGAGCAAAATGAACCCCTTCCCTCTCAAAAAAAAAACAAACACACACACAAAAGATGACAGAAATGAAAACAAATCAGAATAAAACATGAATAAATAAACAGTCCCCATACATGCCTGGATGTCTAGGTTTTCCCTCCCCCCCCCCTCCCCCCACCCCATTCATTTCCCCATTCCCTTTCATGATCACCTCCTAGACAGGAAATTACATCCCATAGAAAAGAGCGTGAAGCGAAACATAGCCACTTATATTCTACACCTATTGTCCTCCTCCCCCTCCCCCTCCCCAACCATCTCTTTTCCACGAACTGACAACGAATGTGTGTGCCCAAGCGTGTGTGTCTGATAAAGCGACTTTAGTCGCAGCAAATGGAAATAGAGTGACATCTTAAAGAGAGAATCTGGTCGATTTTCCAAGATGATGTCTGGATATTGAGACGTTAAAAGTGAACTAGAATGGAAGAAGTTTTATTGTCCCCGCCGAACGAGTTCGAGCAGGGGACTATGAAACGGGCTCCGTACGTGTGTGTGTCCGTGTGTGCTAACGAGAGTATGCTTGTGTGGCTAGGAGAACAATAGTGCACAATAGATGGCCTTTATTCCGTCAGGCTTGTGTGGCTAAAATTTTTGCTTGTGTGTCTATTTTAACAAAAGGGAGAACAAAGGGGTAGACACACAAGTATATCACCGTAAGGTCGTCCGTCCGTCCGTCCGTCCGTCCGTCGTAGCGTCCGTGTGTCCGTGTGTGCGTCCGTGTGTGCGTCCGTGTGTGATCAAAATCTTCAATTTGCTACTTCTCTGTCATTTATGAGCCAATTTTGATTGTTTGCTTTATATGATAGCACTACATGGGAGCTTTGAAACTTCTACACAGAATTTCAGTCGTGACCTTAGACCTTGACCTTTGACCTATATTGTACATTTTGCTACAAAATGCTACTCCTTCGCCATTTCTAACCCGATTTCGATTCCGTTTGCTTTATGTGATGGCACTAGGTGAGGGCTTCAAAACTTCTACACAGAATTTTGACCTTTGACTTCTTTGACCTTTGACCTTGATTTTTGACCTGTATTGTACATTTTGCTACAAAATGCTACTCCTTCGCCATTTCTAACCCGATTTCGATTCCGTTTGCTTTATGTGATGGCACTAGGTGAGGGCTTCAAAACTTCTACACAGAATTTTGACCTTTGACTTCTTTGACCTTTGACCTTGATTTTTGACCTGTATTGTACATTTTGCTACAAAATGCTACTCCTTCGCCATTTCTAACCCAATTTCGATTCCGTTTGCTTTATGTGATGGCACTAGGTGAGGGCTTCAAAATTTCTACACAGAATTTTGACCTTTGACTTCTTTGATCTTTGACCTTGATTTTTTGACCTATATTGTACATTTTGCTACAAAATGCTACTCCGCCATTTCTAACCTGATTTCGATTCCGTTTGCTTTATGTGATGGCACTAGGTGAGGGCTTCCAAACTTCTACACAGAATTTTGACCTTTGACTTCTTTGACCTTTGACCTTGATTTTTGACCTGTATTGTTCATTTTGCTCCAAAATGCTACTCCTTCGCCATTTCTAACCCGATTTCACTTCCGTTTGCTTTATGTGATGGCACTAGGTGAGGGCTTCAAAACTTCTACACAGAATTTTGACCTTTGACTTCTTTGACCTCTGACCTTGATTTTTGACCTATATTGTACATTGGTTACAAAATGCTACTCCTTCGCCATTTCTAACCCGATTTCGATTCTGTTTCCTTTATGTGATGGCACTAGGTGAGGGCTTCAAAACTTCTACACAGAATTTTGACCTTTGACTTCTTTGACCTTTGACCTTGATTTTTTACCTATATTGTACATTTTGCTACTAAATGCTACTTCCGGCGGGGACATATATTACGCACCGCGTAATTTCTACTTTTCCTTGTTAGAATTGGACATAGGACAGAGAAGAGCATGAAAGTTCTGAAATTATGAACGTTTCATATTCATCACCACATATGCAAATGATGACAACACCTCCCAAGTCTCATGATGGTTTGTACCACATAGTATAAATCAGTTTTATTTGTTTTTTTAGCAACAACAACCCCCTCAATTCTAGTTTTGCTAAGTTACAATGACTCTTCAGTGATCCGAAGCAAAAGATACCACTTCAGGATTTTTTCCCCTCTCATTTCCAAGTCAGAAAATCACAAACATTTATGTGCAAATAATGAAGGCCCTTTGAAGTCTTGTTACACCATGATGGTATCACATCAAGTAATTTCATGTGTGATTGCAACCAATATCACTGCTGCCAAAGCTCAAACTCTTTAATTTCCGCCTCTGAGACGACATAACAACATTGGTTATTAAGTGTAAAAATATTGTTGATATCAAATTGGTTAAGAGCAAAATTAACTTTGGTGTGTGGGTGTAATTTTGGTGTCTAGCATGTTCTAGATTTTTTTTTTTCACAACATGAGACAAATGAGCCAAGTTGCATACCCTTAAATTAAGCACTGAAGGCAAAAAAAAAAAAGAGAAAGAGATTGAAAACAGAAATCAAATTTCCACGCGGCACCTTTCACTTTCTTATGACTCCCTTTTGAGGCAATTTCCTCCTAAAATGTATCATACCTGCCTGATTTGATCGCCTCCTCAAGAGTTATGGAGTTAATGTTATGGAAATGTTGCAAGGCCCAATGCACAGACTGAGGGGGAACATCAAGGTGTTACATTTGTATCTTTCTCTCAGTAATATGATAGAGCTTGCTTTGTGCAAGAGTGGTACATTCTTAGTTGAAATGAAAAGCTTTCAAACCACTGCATTCGGGAAATGATAATCTGATTAATGTGGACAATTACATAAATTGCCCGTGGATGAATTCTTCTTCAGTTTGTCACATCATAGGAGGAAATATCCTATTTCTACATCATTTCTTGTCAAAAAGAAAAAAAAAAATTGCTTCTGATCTACGTATCTAGGCAATGCTGTTAGTTTCTTCGTACAGACTGTAGAAGATTAGAAAAACTATACCACTGAGATGTTTCATAATGTTATGGAGATTGTGAGAATTATCACCAAAGTGTGAGAGGGATTTTTGGGTACAATGTAGATAGATTACATTTGGTATTGACAGAGATTGCTTGTGTGCAGAGCCCAAATAGTGATAGATGTTGTGTAGAACTATGAAATCACTTTTAGAGAGAGCAGATGGACTGATAGTTTTTAGATAATGGAGTTTAAAGAAAAAGGTTCATAAATGCATGCCTCTTTCATTTTGGGGTGTTCATTTTATAGGATATAACAGTCGTGTACATCAGTTTGCCATAGCAAGACAATATCACCCCACACCTTTACTTGCCAAGAAGACAGTCCTGGAATATTTCTGACAGTGATTAATTGAATGGTTCTGGTGTGTGAGTCTAGAAGACTCCTCTTGCCGTTGTGGGGTGGGCACTAGCCAAGGTTACGGTGCATAATATTAGGCATTGAAATTCTTGTTGTAGCCTGTACTGCTGTGAATGACGTCACGGAAGGCAAATATATTTTTCCCCCTCCTAAGGGACAGTGCGTAGTGGTTATGGAAAAAGTTGAAATCATAAAATTATTATAAATTTTTTAATGCAAAAGTGATCAAACAATTCCTAGACATACAATGTACAGAAATATTCACATCGGCTGAAGTTCATGTAGAGTTTGATTTCAGGGTAATACTTCATTCAAAAGAAACAAATAGATGATATTGTTAGACACTACAAAGCAAGCCAAAAAATTATATATCAGCATATGTTTTGTTGATGGTAAATGATATTGGCTTTGATGCAATTGGTGTGGAGTAGTTTGAATGACATGTTCCAAGGAAAAAATTAGAACAGTCATTGCTAGATCTAGTTGAATTTCAACTTTTGAACCCTTATTTCCATAAATATACCCACCAGAAACCCCAGTTTTCTTAATTTTGAAAAATTATAGGTCAAGATTAACCACAATGTTGTGTGCTGCAGTTGTCTTTTCCTGTTCAAGGCATTGAACGATAAGCAAATCTAACAAACTTCCATGTACCACTTTTTTGAGCTGGTGCATTCATCCTGTAGAATATATAGTCATTGATCAGTAGAAGGGGACACTTTTATAGAAGTGCCTTTTATAAAGTGTCCAACATAGTGGTAGAAACGCAGTGCCGTTGCCGCGGATAATTTCTCTTTAGGGATATCCACAGTATCTGCTGATGAAGCAGTCACCATGGCATCGGGCGATAAATAGTATTACGAGGGCAGTGTCGATCATGTTGAATAAGTTATAAGCGGTGAATTGTAGTCCCAACCCAGCTCACTTGTTCCTCAGTGGGAAAGATATGGACATAGATTGACACAAAATGACTAGCTTTGTGAGGTTTATAGGGTTGCAGTATAGGTCAGTCAGTAAGGAATCCATAGTAATCCATGATGTTCTAAACTGTGTACCAAATGACTCTTTCTAGTAGGTTGTTCCGATAGATTATGCTTACTTGGCCCTATTTTTAGTTCAACTCACATCTTTTGACAGTGTCCTATAGTGAGAAACAGAATTTCAAGTGAGATGTATGTGTTACAAGACAATTGAAGATATATCAGATATCTTGTCAATTTTGTATTTTTTTTCTCTTCGATTAAAAAGTGACAATAACAAGTCTGAGCTGAGTTACCAATGATTTAGTTCACAATTTGGTACAGTGCAGTTAGATGGAAGAGGGTATAATACTTTTCTACTGTATTACTAATAATTCCATCATCTGCTCTATTGATATTTCTATTCCGTTGCAATATGAATTGGTATATTTTATAGTCAGTACAGATTAGCTTGTTACTGAGGTCAGACAACTTGTCTCAAATCTAGTGTTACGCAAAGATTTTTTTTTTTGGCCATTGCTTGAAAAAGCAGCCCACACTGTAGCGGAATCATGGATTATTCAAATAGTCCGACGTAATCTAGTAAGTCCTAGAGACATCACTTGGAACGTATATATCGGCATATGTGCAAATTTTGTTCATTCTATCGTGTGAAAAAGAAGCAAAGAAAAAGAGTAAAGACAGAGCATTAATAGCTGTTTGGATCATTATGATGATGATTTTGTAGGTCATAATGTGCAGGGATGGATGGGGGGGGGGGGTGGAAATGATAAAATGGTGTTATTGCCATCCCATCGATGATGGCTCGTTTAGGAAAGGAGATTACTCCATGAATGAGAGCTCTTCAGCTGAAGGCGTAGTAGAGTTAAGTGCATTCGCTACATAGAGACCACCGGCGGCAGTTAGCCTTCGCTCAAGGCCGCCGAGATAAATGGAGTCACCTTCCAATCATGTCTCTCGGCAGCGCTCCAATCAGCCTGTATGTCGGGAGCAGCGTCCGAATGTTTGATTTGCCAAATTGCTACTGCTTTTTTAACTTCTCTTGCTATTACCGGAACATTGGTGTGGGGGGGGGGGGGGGGGGATGGGGGGGGGGGGGGTGGAGGGCAAATAGATTTGGGATCAAACAATCATTAGAGATGCCACTGATAGGGCGAGATGGTCGTAGTGTGCGTGGTGTGATGTACCAGCTAGAGTACAGTTACACTTTTATGTGCAGGAAAAAAAAAAGACTGACTGACTTAGTCTTTCTGACCTAGATCTTGTCATCCCATCATGTTCACATGTTCAGGAAAGTAAAGTCATACACTTGTTCACATTGTCTGTCGAGTGAATACTT
Organism: Diadema antillarum; assembly: GCF_040938485.1. Classification (NCBI taxonomy): domain Eukaryota; kingdom Metazoa; phylum Echinodermata; class Echinoidea; order Diadematoida; family Diadematidae; genus Diadema; species Diadema antillarum. The sequence continues at coordinate 1,192,372 of NW_027271809.1, read as the reverse complement.
TAGACACATCAATTTAGTCTACTTCAATATGCTAAGCATGTTGGCAGCTGTTAAAACAATTTCCAACTTGACAATTCATAATGTGGTCTCTTTAGTTCACATTTCACTTGGCCTGATTTGTGAAGAAATTTCAAGGTAGCACTGACCACATGGATTATTTTTGAACACTTTGACAAGCTCACGTGAACTAGTTTCTGCATTGCGACTTACAGCTGTGTACCACTCTATGTTGACCTTCATCATTTGCTCTGTGCATTGAACTAGATGTAGTGGATGGTGCTTGTAGTATGGACATTTATGATACTGATTAGACAGCTGCCAATAGAGGGCAGCATTAAAGAAATATAAGTAAAGCTGTGTCAACCACTGGGGTTTGTCTTCTGAATGTTGACAGAAATGAAATAGGATTTTTTTTTCTATTTTAAATTGTTTGAAATGTGTGTGTGTGTGTGTGTGTGTGTGTGTGTGTGTGTGTGTGTGTATTATGTTTGAGTGGCAGAATGAGTATTTGAGAGCTATTTGATACTAGGTAGACCAAAACTCATGCCCAAATTTACCCAGATGTGCAAAGATGTCTAGTGCAATGTGTCTGCCCAAATTTGTGATTGTTTGATATTGGATTGAGGAATAGTTACTTCAAACTTTAGGTGTGAGAAAAAAAAATGTGTCTTGTTATTGCCTTTTTCATTAACAGCAAATCAGAGTTTTATTTCACTAGTGTAGAACATAACTGCCATGGAAAAAGATTTAGGACTTGACAGAATTAGTATTTAGGAGCTGTATGACACCAGAGATTGAGTAAAGCCCATTCCCAAATTTGCCCAGATGTGCAAAGATGTTTAGTGGAATGTGTCTGTGATTGTTTGAATTTCATTTCATGTATTGGATTTAGGCATGGTTGAAGCGTGCTTGAGCTATGAGGAAAAAAAAAATGTATTTATGATTTACTTTTTTTCCTTTTTTTATCAACAGCAAATTAGAATTTGATACACAAGAGCAGAAACTAGCCATTGAGGAAGATTTCCAAACTGTTTCATTTCTCAAAAGTTGTTCCAGTTTTCACAGTTGTGCTGCAGAATTGACCTTTTACAAGTCGTAAGCGTAATAACCATCTATGCTAATCATTGGATAAAAACTCTGTGGGTGTTGCAAAATCTGAGCATTTAAGCAGGAGGAGCTAGGAGTGAAGGAGGGATTATGCTTCAGTGTTCAGATTTGCTATGGTTAGACAGTGTCTTTCACATCTGTGAGTTGGAGGACTCTAGGAGAGGATGACGCATCGTCATGGAAACGGGATTGAAGCCTCATATCTCATTAGTGGATGCCTTGCATGACAATCAGCAGTAAGCATTTGTTCGGTAAGACATGAACTTTATTTCATGCGTTGTTCAAGTGTTTATTAGTCCATTTTGTGAGCCTGTGTTTGGTAAGACATGAACTTTATTTCATGCGTTATTCAAGTGTTTATTAGTCCATTTTTGTGAGCCTGTGTGAGTTGGCATTTCTTCAAAGTCTGATATTGCCATGAGTGAGATATGCAGAGGAATAAGACAAGATACATGTTAGTGTGATAAGTTCTCTCTCATTAATGATCAAACCTTATAATATTGATTTACTGAATGACAGTGTGCGTCCACCAAACAGAAAGATGGGATGTCCTTTACAGAAATAATTTCCTTCTCAGAATCATGGAATGAAATATATTTTTGAAGCTATTCATGTTTTTTTTTCTATTACTTGATTGAAGCATGCCTGTCTAAGCTGTCTTATAGAAAATAGAAACAAGTTTTAGACTCTCTGTGAAAAGAAAAGGGATGCTTAAAGAGTAAAGAGACGACATGTACAAAACAAATCTCTAACCATTTTCACAAAATTCCATCTGCAAATTTGTGAATTTTATGCAGACTTCCCAGCCATTCTAAATTTGGAGGAAAGAATCTGAATTTTGACCATTCCCAGCTCTTGTTTTGATAGGAGTTTTCCTATTTTTCTTGATAATTTTACTACACACTTCTATGGGAACTGCTCTTTCTGCCCTACTTTTGAGGTAGATCATCCCTGTTATTCAGTTAGAAAGGTTGGGAGGTCTGTTTTTGTCAAAATGCATCCTGCTAATCTAAGTGGGCCTTATATAGTTTGGAGTGTGGCTTGTTATAGGTGAAAGGGTTCATTCACATCATTAACACTTACTTTTTGAATGATGCCCATGGCACTTGCCCTTCAGATTGAGATCAAGAAACTAATTTGTACTGAAATGAGTATATGCTATGACCTACAGATAAAGCTCCTCAGGGCATAACATGGAGTTGATATCCCTCAGTGCGAAATTACCACATGATTGCGCAGATCAGTAGATGAATTTAGTTTTGTATTTTTCTAGTGATTTGGCCAAGCTTGCTGAATATATCAGCAATATAATCGCTACGGTTGCACTGGTTTGATTTTTTAAAGCAGTTTACATCGGTGGCTCAGTTCTAAGGGATGATTTTGAGATGATTCCAATGGATTTTTTAGTATTCTTGTGAGATTGGCTTGTGTACGTGTGTGTGGGTGTAGTGTGGGTGTGGGTAGATTTTTTTCTCTTTTTCTATATATTTTTTGTATATTTTTGTTTGTGTGTTGTGGGTTTGTCTGTAGCTGTGTGTCTGTGTGTTTTCATATGTGTGTGTGTGTGTGTGTGTGTCTGTGTCTGTGTCTATGTCTGTGTGTGTGTGTGTGTGTGGAGACAGTTATATAGGGTACGTTAACCTTGTGTGTGATCAAGGACGGGACTCAGGTGACTGAGTTGTAGGTCATCCACACTAACAGCATCCCACGCAGATAAAAACAACATCATTAGTGGCTTTATGTCTCTGGAGCATGACTACAGAATGTCCGTGGACTCTCGGGATACTGAGTCTGTTCATTCATTTGGGGGAAATAGCAAAGATGTTCCGTTAATCATTCTGCGAACACTGTGATTGCTCTAGAAAGTCTTTATTTGACAGTCCAAGTAACAAGCATACTTTTGTTTCTACGTCACATGGGGGAAAGCATCTGTGGAGTTTTATCAGTGTGAGAATGAGGGTAAATATCTTACATTTTTATGCAAAGGAGGTAGAGAAACTTTTAAACATGAGATGAAAAAAATGCAAATTTATAAAGGCAAATATAAAAAGTATGACAAATTCATCCCTCAAAAAATAAATAAGCAAATGTATATTGATAACTATTGTCACAAGAAAATGGTAAAGTATGTATAGAAAACTGCAAGTTATATAATAAATGAGATGACACCAGAAAACTGCAAGAAAAATGATCGTGTAGATTGTTTGGCAAATCAAATTGTATTGCAGTGAGAATGTTGGTGAGGACACTGCATCATACGTGTATGTCTCACATATCCGTTCGTAGCTCCACTCTCAAACTACCAGTATTTATGAATGCTGCCCTCTTAGTCGGTCCATGGCAAGTCACATAGGAGACTGCCATTTCTTTCTTGTTTGGATTTCTTCCTGATGGGCGGGGGATGTAATCTCATTTTTGTAATTCAATAAGCTTGGAGAACTTTTTCATTATCTATCGTGAATATAAATGAAGTCGGCTTTAGTCACAGCTTAGATGATTCTTTCACTTATACTTTGCATTACAATGTCATCAGGGTCTTTGTGTATTCAAATTCATGACCATCTATAATTCTGGTCCAGATAACCAGCAGTGTTGAGAGCACTTCTATAATGGGTTTCTTCTAATCCTGTATCTGAGCCCACTCCCCCCACCCCCCCCCCCCCACACACACTCACGAATGCACACACTTTTGGCTCTTTATAATAAAACAAGAGAAGCCCATTTCTTATGACATTTCTGCCCCAAGATTCTTCCTGTCGAACTAAAGAAAACATTCTGCTGCCCCTGTTTGTTGCTAGGTCAGGAAAGCCGTAGACAAGCTTAGTGGTCAGCTTTCTCAATACAGCATGTACAGATATCGCCGGCAAAGGGAATAGCCACAGATTTTAACAAGTAAGCATCAAACTCGTCTTGGGAAGAGTTTGTACATCAGGGGAAATATTGCCATAATGTATGCACACTGCATGTCAGGAGCATGGTTTGAGTTGGAGGTATGTACAAAATTACCATAAAGTGCTACTTCTCGGATCAGCAATCAATCTCCATTTTTGTATGGACTTTCTGATACTGTAAAAAGTGGATATTTTTGCGCGACCGACTTTTCACGCTCGGCTAAGTAAGATAGGTTTTGCATGTTTTCAATTCCACGGCATGAAGACATCAACTACTGGAACATATAGCAAGCAAAAATATTTGCGTACTTTTATTTTTGCACTAGGTTTTGGTTGCACAAAATGTTATGCAAACATTTCAACACGGCAAAATTTTACAGTAATTAGGACTACTGTCACAACAGCATTTTCACATGCAGATGGGATACTTGAGAATGTGGCCAAGTGACTTGATGGTCAGAGAGATGCAGTCAAATATAAAATATGGCTTGAGCAAGGCACCTAATACCTTAAAGCTTTATTATGGGGAGGGCGATATTTAACCTTTCCAATCCAAAGTCCACCCTCTCTGTGTTCTAGCTCTCTTTGTCTGTCTCTCTCTCTTTCCAACATTGTCTTTTCACACACACACACACACACACATATATATATACATATACATATACAGCTGTGTATGTATACATATATATATATATATATATATATACATATATTATAAATACATATATACATATATAAATATACATATACATATATTATAAATACATATATACATATATAAATATACATATACATATATGTATGTATATTCATATAGTTCACATTCTCTCTCTTGCGATACAAAACACATAATGTAATATATATACCCTTTCTCTCTCTGTTTGTCTACCTTTTTGTGTATATACCTATGATATCCCTATCTCTCACCCTCTCTCTGTTGCTCGCTGTGCATCAGGCATATACATGCGTGCTCATATACATCTTTGCATGTATACATATTTAGTCTCTCTCTCTCTCTCTCTATCGTACTCTGAAGGCAGTCCACCCAGATACCTATTAAGTGCTAATAGCTGCACAAATGTCACCTCTACCTGGCATGCATGTGCCCTAATTGCACCAGTTTGTGTTCGAACGGAGACAAGAGTTGATGATGATGATGATGATGGCGATGATGCTCGCCCGATAATTGAGAAGTAATTCCGTCCTGGTTTATTTGCATTCCGACTTCCTCTCGCGGGGGGGCATCTCGCGCATGCGGAAGGACGGATTATACGTGCTTCAAGGGAAAAATCACGCACTCGCTGCTCAAGAGGGAATTTTTGTATGTCTAAGTATACAAGTATTTTGGTACGTGCATGTGTATGTTTGTGTTGTGTGTATTTATGCTCAATCATTTTGTATCATTGAGTATGATTATTTCTGTCATTAAGGTCTTTGGTATGGCACACGTCCATGCTAGCTGACTTATTGGACATGTAGCAAAGTTGCATCCTTTATTCTGACACCCAATAATGTGAAATATACACTATACATCAAACTATAGAGATCAAGGAGTTATCAGCATGATAGACAGGGCAAAGTCTGAATCAGAGACTATCCAGTGTATTTTACTAATGCTATTGCAATCAAGCTGTGTTCATTTCATGCTCTCTTACTAGCATGATAGGCAAGGCAAAGTCTGAATCAGAGACTATCCAATGTATGTAACTAAAATGTTTTTTGCAAATGAGCTGTGTTCATTTCGTGCTCTCTTGCTAGCATGATAGGCAAGGCAAAGTCTGAATCACAGACTATCCAATGTCTGAATCAGAGACTACCCAATGTATGTAACCAGTGTTATTGCAAACAAGCTGTGTTCATTTCATGCTCTCTTACTAGCATGATAGGCAAGGCAAAGTCTGAATCAGAGACTACACAATGTATGTACATGTAACTAATGTTATTGCAAACAAGCTGTGTTCATTTAATGCTCACACACTCCACATTGATTTTCTTCATTTAAGTACATATCGCTGTCAGAAATAGATTTCTCTGTGGCATAGAAAGAGTGTAGGAGATGATCTCTAGAAACATAAAAAGAGTATGATAAAAAGATTTGCTTTACAGTACTGTTTGCAGCTAATGAGATTCTTTGTTTTATTATCCATCATTATGCAAATTTTATTGGGATGCCTGATGTACATTTCACCTTTTTTAAATGATGCTCGACTTTGCTTCAGGAGTTTGACTTATCATCACATTACTTTAAAGTGGAACAAATCACATATTAACCTATTGAGACAGACTGATTTTGCTACAACACGCATTTCCCATAGACACCTGCCTGAGTATACTCGGGACTCGTCCTCAATGGATTGATGTAAAGCTAAGAAACTACAAACTTTCAAAAAAAATCGTTCTCACACACACAAAATTTGACTAAGAAAGTTGGAATTTTTTCAGACTTAATAGAGCATATGATATGGAGAATGAAATACTCCAGGAAAGTTAATTCCTGCGCTACCAAGCTTATTCCTAGAGTAGTGTTTTTGTTGTTAAATATGTCTGTGTACACCTAATTCAATGAATCTTCATCACTTTATGATATCCTTAGAGTATTACTTTTGTACGGCACACAAGGGGTTAAAAGAAATAATGCCATAGCACACAAAAAAAATGGATTTTCTGTCTTTACATTAATTTTTTTTTAGGAACATCAAAACCATATTCTGGTGAATATCATTCTAGTGAGTGTGAGGTGATGAGATAGTGGTTTCCAATTTATTGTCAGTATTCCTTCTAACGTATTCAATATTTACTGCAAATGCCTCTCTTTTTGCCTTTATATAAAGATAGAAAGCCACATTTCAGTTTCGGCAAGCCTTTCATCAGAAATGTTGTTTTGCATGTCTTTGGGGGGTTATACATGAGCATAAGAAGCACTGGTTTTAAATTTGCAGATCAGAATCATATTAAAAATGCTACCAAAAGAGAAAATAAGAGAATTAAGATACATTTAACAAAGAAGAGGGTAGGAGACCATGGAAGAGAATCCTAAAGTGAAATGTCATCCAGACATTGTGTGCCATCTACTTAGTGGATAGTGGACCTGGTGGGATATTGGCACAGTTGGAATTATACATGTAGGCATCCACACTTTAATTCATAATTTTAATTTTTACAAGTTCTAAATGATTTCTGTATTTGCAAGTGTTGTTCATTCCTGCATGCATTTAGAGAAGTGACTGCTGTGCATATGTGGAAGGAAGAGAGAAAAACATTCATATTTATATGAGCTTAAGCTAAGTTTTGGTTGTTCTAGGGAATGGTAGGGAAAAGCCAAAGTTTTAAAAAAAAAAATATCGTGGATGAAGCCTATGACTTTTAAAATTTCTGATGTACTGACTGGAGCATGCAGACGTGAACAAAAAATGAATGTTGTTCTAAAACAGAACCAGTGGATATGCTGCAAAGATTCCAGACCGGGGCTGATAAATCATTCACCATGAAACAAAAGGAATTGCATTTGACACAGTCTCCAGGGGGCAGAGATTTTTTTCTTTTTTCACTCAAAGAGGCTTTTTTCAGACAGAGCGAGAACTGGTTTAGGAAATTGGCAGGTAAGGCGGATTAATTTCCGTCAGGGATGCGGCAGCAAATCTGTTTCATACGCCAGTGAGCCCTGTATTCTGTTGTGATTCCGCGGAGAGAGGCGGCAATGGGGAGAGAGAGTGAGAAAAGGGGACTAGGCCTAACCAAAAATTGCGAGAGAGAAAAAAAAATCACGGCAAGGAAAGGCTTAATCGTCGGGATGTGTGGGAGGTTTCAGTATGTGATGCGTGAGGGGAATCTCCCACTAATGAGCGTCCGGGTGAAACATACTCCTGAAAGACCCTAGGTACTCAAGATGCGATTAAGTGGTGACTCCCTGTCTGCCTGCCTGCCTGCCTGCCTGCCTGCCACGGGAGGAGTCAAGTGCGGGGGGTAAACGGGGGCGGTCAAGGCCAAGGGAACCGCACAACCTGTTTGTTTAACCCATGTTATTAAGATTGGGGTAACGAAATCAGCGTCTTTCCACTGTGCTTCACACACGTCCCCTCCAGATGCTAGATGATTTTGTCAGGGTTTATCACGTCTATAAAAACCAATCCTCACTGCAGCAGTTGATGATGATGACACAACTCTACGCTTTTACTGAGTCTTCTTCTTCTTAATTACAGATCTCTGTCTTCCTTACTTCCTATTGAGGTATAATTTTTGTAGATAGATCATTACGTTGTTGTTTCATTTTGTACGTAAAGCACATTCATATTCCCCTTGGTAATGAAATGCACGCTACGATTATTTGTTAATATTCTTATTATTCCCAACATGATGATGTTGTTGATGAGAATAATAATATTAGTAATGATAATGATAATAGTAACTAATATTATAAAAGTACTGATAATGACAATAATTGTATTGATAATGATGCAAACAATAATGTCAGAATAAAACTACAATGATCATTTTTTATTATCCTTACAGTCATCCTCGTAATCTTTATTACAACATCTAAAGAAGATTTGTGTTTTTTAATTTAAGGCATAGCAGTTCTACCTATGATAACAGATGGCGTGAGGTATGATTTATTGCACATGATATTTGATGTCCTATCTGTCAATAATTGCAGAAGATTGTGTTCAGTTTTTCTCTGAATATGTGCATTTAATATGATTAGAAAGGTAATACTGCAAGAGAAGAGTGGACGGATATATGATACATGAACTTCAAAATTGATGATGCAATAAGGCATCTCCAAAGAGGGGGGGGGGTGGGGAAGAGAGGTTGCCATTTCAAAACTTTTATTTCAATTTTTGAACAAATTTGTGTATGAAAATTGATAAATGAAATTTCATTGAATTTGAGAGTCAGCACCATTGGGTTTGGGGAATCTAGTCAACCTCTAAGAATTGCTTGTTAGTTCTGAGGGATGATATACGGTAGAATTCTTCTGATATGGTGCTGGTAATTATGAAATCATTTAGTATGTTGCCATGGCAACAATGTTTATAAACTTGACTGTGCCAGAGATGATGTAATAGTTTTACAGACATCATCTGTCATGTTACTCCAATGTTAGTGTGTGAGTCAGCTCTGCAGTTAATCCTTTAACCTCAACCTATCATCTGTTACACTCATCAGTGAGCATACGTGTGCCCATGCTCCGGTAGGAAGATTGATCTACCCACCCCCCCCCCCCCCCCCCACCACCCCACCCCCCGCCCACCCATTGAAAAGTCAACAAAGGATACAATGGCTCTCTCTTTCTTTAATGCCTTGTAATTCTGATGTTAAGTCAGTGTATCATTTTAGCCAAATTTTCATAATATCTATATATCTCTTACAAACTGTGGTACATGGAGACCTGCATCCCCCCCCCCACCATCCCCCCATGCCAAACGACTCGTCACCCACACCATGCAACACCCCGCCATCGTCGCATGCAACAATGCGTCCAAAGCTTGGTATCACAGCTCACTGCACCCCTACTCATAAGCCTCCAAACCCAACCAAGCATCTTAATCCCACCCCAGCCACCGGTTGGGTGCCCTTAATTACCAACTCTGTTGGCGGCCAGGAGAGTCATGGCAGATGATGAAACAAAAAAGGTTTAGATTGTGATGGGATAGAGGAAAAAAAAAGTGGGAAGAGAGAGAATAAAACCCTGTTTCAAGGTATGAACTTGCCGACACATTCTCATTAACCTCAAACGTACACATTGGGTGAAGTTCATTTGTTCGGCTTAACAGGGAGAGAGTAGTGAGCACGGTGCCAGTCGGATGTTTCCACTGCGGAGTGAGAGATCTCCAAGCATAAGGAAGATATCCTCATCTTTATACTTGCATATTATGGTATGTGACGTGTCGGTCTCATTGTGTGTGACCATTTTTTAAAACACTGTCCTGTGTACATTGAGCGATTTTCTTCGCTCGTGATGCGTGTGATTCTGGATGGTGCATTTTGATCATGGAAAGAATTAGATTGTATAGAGTGTGATGGTGAGAGAGCAAAGGGAAAAGTAGCTTGTTGTATCTCGCAAACAGAAAGAAATGCTATTGTATGTTGATCGTGACTCTTGTCAGACATGTTTGACAGACTTTATTACAACTGTCTGTGTTGACACAGCTACCATTTGGATTATTGAGTTTACTCTTTTACTCACAAAGGGATGAACTATAAATATTCACTTTCATCATCAAAGGTTTTGGCCTGTGCCTCTACAATGTAGTAGAACAGGAGGCATTATTATTTGATGGTTACTTGTTTAAGGAAAAACAATGTTCTTTTAAAAGAATGAAATTTGAAATTTATATGTCAATTTAACATATCATGACAGAAGTTTTCATTGATTTGGCTGTTGGCAAACATCTGTTGATAATCTCCTTAATCTATGTCTCGCATATTGCTTGCCTTACAGAAATTTATATTTTAAAGTTGGAAAATGGTGGTATTGCTGAAAAGAAAAAAAGAAACAACAACAACAAAACTTCAATATTTGTGTTAAAGCGGGTAAGCAGAACAGACTCCATTGACAGATTATTTTTCTTGATCATTTGTGTTGATAAAAAAATGATAAAAATCATAATAAAAGTATAAGTACCCTTGAAGCAACCACTTCGCTCTCTGACTCCCTGGCATCATGACTTTATGCTGCCCATTCTGTAGAAAGCTGTAAGATGAAAAAAAAATGAAAATGAAAAACACGTCTGAAGAAGAGATAAGGGAGAGAAAATGTAACACAGGCAATGCATTAGCATCAATTATCACTGTAGGAGCTGATGTTGGAGCGACCATGAATGCAGATTTCGGGGACTGCCGACATGATGTGTTGACTCGGGGAATTACGACAAAAGGGTAGAAGTGGCCTATCATTACATACCCCACCCCCCATCTCATTCTCAAAATGCTGTTTGAACAAGCCGAGTTCTGGCATGCTGATGTATGCATGTATGCTTTTTAAATCTGGCAGTATTAGTTGATGAATTAAAGGCTATGCTGATCAAAGATAAGTTTTTAGCTTTTTCGTCAGTCAGAGCAAATTAGCTAAGTGTTGTGTGTGAAATGGCAGAGACGTATGCAACATGAGTTAACGAGGTATCCAGGTTTTTGGGTGTCCCGATTTTTTTTTTAAACACTTGTTTGTTTCAAATGTCATTTCGGCACACGCTGTAAGTCATTGGCCTGGTGGAGTACCGTTATCATCATTCGCGTCGTTGGTTTGTCCCCAACATACACTAACGGTTTACTACATGGATTTTTGTCCATTGTGTGTTGACAATGGAATACACCTGCTCTCATTTGTTTCAAGGATACCTACATGCCTGTTTTTGGAGCTTTCGCATACCCCTCTTGAAGTATATCTTATTTTCCCCTCATGTCGCTCGGTAAACACTTGACGGATAAATTTGGTTGAGGTATGTATCCCTGCTTGCACATATTTATTTATTTATTTATTCGCGTGGATGTCATAGCCATCAGTATGAATCAAACTATACAAAGTCGATCTCAGCATTCATCAGGTATGGTGGATTAAGAATTAACCACGATGGCAGCAGCACACTGCAGCAGGAAGTTTGTCATGCAGTGCATTGTTGGTAAAGATTACCAAATCACAAAAACCTGGTAATAGGAGCAGTACTGGTTCTTTGTGCATCTGACATATTTCTGCAACAACAAAATAGATACTTTGTTACCCTTTGCAACATGTTTTAAACATACATGTATTTCTCTGCTCTCTATTCATCATCACCATAAAGTAGGATTTGCTGTAATATCCTTCATTGTCATATTTCCTCTATTTCTTTGAGTTTATAAAAGAAATCAAGTTGCCTAAAAGCACAGATGGGACCACAAAGGAGTTAGTGCAGGGAGCAGTCATGCAAAATTAAGTACAGATTTCCCTTATAAAGAACAGGATCACAGCAATCAAATTTGATTGACGGTTAGAAAATCAAAATGGCCATTACTATGGGCAGTGAATCTTTGTTTTGTTCTGTATATGACAAAGTCATTGTAACAATTATAATGAATAATTATAATCATAATGAAGATAATTATAGGAGATCATTCATTGATACAAGAAAACTAGTGAGCGAGTGAAGAAATCATGTCCATTGGGGATTGTTTTACCAATATAATAGTTTACCATCTACCTTAGATAACCTGCAATCCAGCAGTCATATGGTTTACAGAAACTGGATTGGTTCTAAAAAAAAAAAATTGTTTTGTTTTGAATGGAGAGCTAGTTAAATTGCATTTTTTTCATGTGTTCATTCATATGTTTGAATGTGTGTGTGTGTGTGTGTGTGTGTGTGTATCTGAAAAGAAAACTCTAAACTAGATTGTTTAGTTCAAATATTCCAATTACTACAGTGCTTCGCTGACAGTATGCAACAGTAGCAAGACTTAGTTGTACAGGTGGTTTTTTTTTTTGCTCTGTAGGTATTTCTTCTTACACTTGTGTGTGTGTGTGTCTGTCTGTCTGTCTGTCTGGTGGGCAAATCACATGTTGAAGATGAATAACCACATGGCATCTAGGTCACTGCAGGAAAAGAAAAGAAAAAGGAAGGCCAATGTAGAGGGGTGGGCGTAGCTTCCGGTCTGTTGAAGACAATGGTACGTTAAGTGGAGCGGAAGCATGGGTTTGTCCCTGGTCAAGCCGCCCAGATGGGGTCCCATTTCACCACCCTTTCCTCTCCTTTCGCACTCTGCTGGCTTTGTGACGTCGCTAGACCCCATTTGCTGGCCGCAGCACCGTGACATGGCGACCCTTTGTACCGGGGGGAGCGAGAGTTTTAAAGGTATAGAGTGTGCATGTCTCTTACTCAGCAAGTCCTTAAAAAGTCTACTATTTAAAACAAAAACAAAGGATCAGCTACAATGGGAAATGGTATTTGAAAGGCACAGGACTGTTGAGTTAAGCTTAGAGTCAGAATGCTTGACCATGAGAAACATGAGTATATTAATATTTTGTGCAAATATCTTTGTTCCATTCACCTGTGACGATGGAACGGGTTTGATGTCTGCAAGTACTTAGACATAAAGGTTACTCTCTTTATACTGCTGGTATAATGAACCTCTATTTTGAGGCTGCAAGCAGTGTATTTCTGTGTAAGACTTTTGTTCTATAGTCTCAAACAGTCAACCTACAACCCATAAATGACTTCAGTGGAATTTTTTATCATGCATATCTGTCTTTACCTATCTCCCCATCTGAATGTCTGTCTATCTATTCATCTATCTACCTGTATATCTCTTGTCCCATCTAGCTGTCGATCTTTTTATGGCATCTAATGATCTACAGTATCATGTTATATCTATCAATTCTATCAAAGTATTTTCTCACTGTGACCAATAGACTTGTCTAAGGTTGCCTGACCTATCAATTGAATGTATTTCACCTGGGATAGACAAATGAGTGTTGGGAGTTACAAGAGCTAGCTCCAGTGACCAGGTCGCTGGTTTCTTTGGTTGCTTGTTGGATACCGGTGTACCAGAAAGGATCATCAATGAAAAGATACAAGGATACATCTTGGATATTACATGCATGCCCATATATATGTTAGATACAACCATATGGAGGATTAGTATTTGTGATGGGTTACTCCTCTTACAGTATTCATTAGAATATGTACTTTCTGTACAGGCCATTACTATGTGTATGTAGCACATTTCATTCAAACAATTCACCGTGCTTGCCGTGTGTTTTTGTCACAACCTTATCTTTGAGTGGCATGGACTGCTTTTGGCATGTAGTTTTATCACCGTAGTCACTTATTCCTGTGGACCCTGCATGCATAGATTACGTCCCGTTTGAAGACACACGTTTGAAATTTTGCCACCTTCATTATGCATGGGCAGTGAAAACTTTATTAGCAGCGTGAAGATGTGCTGGAATCGTTTCCTCCTCACGAGTGGTGCCTGGTTGATTTTCCCCACTGGTGTTGATCTGCATGCTGTTAGTTTGTCACCAGATGTATTCACCTTCCATACATGTTCCTCAGAACTATAATCACATTTTCTATGCTTGGTATAAAAGGGAATGTGTGGGGTATAAAAGGGAATGTGTGGTGTACATTCCATCTCACACACTTGAAATGTTGATTATTTTTGTATCAGTGATCAACACACTTGAAATGGTGATCACTGATCAGAGGGGAGGTCACATCTCTCCGACCTTTCCCATGATACATTAGATATGTGAAAAGGAGTTATGAGATATGTAATGGGAGCTCATTCCGAGGGTGATGATGTATTAAATGTTTGGACACCAAAGTAATCTTGTTTCTGTCAAAGTGTGTCATGCACTTTTCATGATCTAGATATATGTTATATCTTCTCAAGCCTGTTCACTCTGGTGTAGGTTCCGTTGAGTCAATATGATATTCCTTAGTTGTGCTGTCAGTACCAATTATGAACAAAGATGTTGATGATGTTGATTGTTAAGAGTGATTATGGTGATAACATATCTGATGATGATGATGATGATGTAGATAATGATGGTGATGATGATGATTAAGGCAATGGTTGTCATGGTAATAGTGGTGCTGGTGGTGATGATTGCGATGAAGGCAATGTTGGTAGTGGTTGTTGCTGTAGTGACAATGATGATGCTGATGCTGATGATGATGATGATGATGATGATGATGATGATGATGATGATGATGATGACAGCAGTGGAGGTGGATGGTGATGGTAGTGGTCGTGATGATGGTGATGATGATGATGATGATAATGATAGTGTGGGGGTGGTAGTAAGTGACGTTGGTGGTGATGGAGACGACAAGGTATAAGCATGATGTTGCGTGATGATGTTGATTGTGGTATTCACATACAAATCATTGGACACTGTTGGTGTCTGTCATATCAGGCCTCTCAAAGGGTCGGAAACAGTTACCAATCTAAAGACCAAGAAAAGCAACATACAAAACACACCTTGTTTGTGTTCATTGACAGAACAAGAAGAGTCGGTGGCATATGAGCGCAAGCTGCGCATGATTCAGGACTTCATTCACCATGATTCCGGAGCGTCTGGGCAGCCGCCTCCAGCTCAACTCATTCCCGCACAGTGTAAGTTTTTCTGAATGGTCCTACTCCTTTCCTTCCATGTTGCTTCTTGTTTGAAACCCCCCCCCCCCCACTCCAAGTGCCACACCGCATGATGACCAGCAAGATACATACAGTTTCATCAAATGAAAAGGGACTGGCCGGTGAACACTGTTTATCAACGGGTCAGTTACCAGAATTTCCCTCAGATCCAGTGATGGTCTTCAGAACTTGGGTCAGTTGCCCGCATCTGCTCCACACATTTTGGAGTAGCATTATGGTAATGTTGTTATTGGTATTTGAATCAAGAATACGGCAACTATCCATGTCAAAGAAGGCACACAATCAGCAACGTGCTCTTGGCATGGGAAAGCTTAGTGCAGGACGTAGCATGAATTATTTTTCTATTCTATTTACTTGTGACTAGTCAACACGTTACTGAGATGAAGTGATAAGAACCATTAAAATCGCAAATCGTACAAACGAAAACAATTCTTCTGAAAACAAGATAAGTTTTGTATTTATTTTGAAATGAAAGTTTGATGACCTAACAACCATTTGCCAAAATTTGAAAGCTTAACGAACCGCAGTATGTTTGAATGCTTGCAATCCTCTATACTTGAGCACAGCTGAATTTTGAAATTGACTACCATAATATTGTATTGAACTGGTGAACAGCTTTTTGCCATTTTCATACTAGGTTGTTCTGATCACACTGAGCGGCAAATGTTTGCAAACATGGCAAATTGTAGGTTTTGTCAGGGTTTGTAAACAGTTACAATCAAATTCGTAACCAGTTTTCATTGTCGCAAAGTTTGTATCGTCACAAAGAAATTCTGAACACATTCAAAATTTTCTTTGCAACAAGAAAGACTGTTTGGTACTATGAAAACTTTCTTGTAAATTTGATCATAACTGTTTACGAACTTCATCGCAACCATTAACCAACCCTGATGGAACCTAAAATTCCCTACATTCGCAAAATTTGCCACTCACTGAGATACCCCCTTAATAAATAGAGACTTATAAATCTGGCCTTGTGGTGGCAGGCAGGTCATATACCAGGGAAATACATCAACAACTGACACTCTGTCTGTGCCTAGAAGGTCTAGAAGAACTCTATGGTGTACATGTATGTTCCGTCTGGGCGAGAGAATGTTAAAGCGATCTCGACTTCCAAAACCATGTGACATCATAATAGGCATTGATGAGATCACCCACCCATCTCCTGTACCTTTAATGTGTGTTTCTTATCCCTCCAAACATTCATCCATCTGTGAGATTTCCATAGATCCTTATAGTATGGACAGTCATACCTAACTGTAGTAGCTTCAAAGAGGCCATTAGTATGCTCCATCCATCCGTACATGCATGCATTTACAATATTCGTCAATGTGGATTATATATAATTGTAGATCATTGTTACAACCCGTAAATTGTTTGTATGAGTGTTTTTCAAAGAAGAAAGTGTTTTGCTGGAATTGAGTCATCACATTATCTCACACATTGCCTGTGTGTGTGTGTGTGTGTGTGTGTGTGTGTGTGTGTGTGTTTGGGCGTGTGTGTTTGTGTACATAAAATTTTATGTAAGAGAGGATAAAGCAAGAAGGTGTATCTCTGTGTGTGTGTGTGCGCGTGTGTGTGTGCGTGTATGTGTACATGTATGTATGTTTGTGTGAGACTGACATGGTCAATCAAGTACTAATGGCAAATCCATACTTCCTCATTTTAGGTATTTTTTTTTTGGGGGGGGGAGGGGGAGGGGAGACCTGTGAAAGACTGTGTCATGGATGAATGGTGTGGCAAATTCACCAATTAGATTAACACAAGGAGATATTTCTTTATTGTCTGTATCTAATCTCCTCTGGTGCATTCGTGCATTTTCATGTCCTAACGCAGATATAGTGTTCTTGTCTGCAACTTTATATTTCTGGTGCCTTTCAGGTTTCGATTGTGGTATTTGAGATCATTTGCCCGCCACAATGCAGAAGTGTTTTGGATAGAATGCAGATGTTATTATCATATCTTACTTTGAATTCTGTCGTGAATGCAGTTTAAAGTGACTTTTACCCAGTATTTGAGCCTAGACATCAAGGATATTGGAGGCAATAAATGTTTCTTTTTTTTAAGCGATGCTGAATACTATTGCTTTTTATGAGACATTTGAGATCTAAGAAGGCAAAAGCATGACAGTAGCTTCATTTGAAAACTATAATACATAGATTTTAGTTTGTGGCCTGGAGTACAAATTGTGTACTTGTGCTACTAAGCAAGTGCAAGAAATTGTAAAATTGAAAAAGAATGTGAAAGCAAGTATATTGTAATGGTACTTCCTCCATGCCCATAGTGTTGTTTGGTATTTTGAGTGTTATTCCCACAATTCATTGTAATATGCTGCATTGTCTGACTTGAAAGTACATTTTGTAAATTGGAAATAAACCAGAAATCAAGAATCATCACTCTCTGTAGAAAGAATGTTTAGAATTGATGATGCCCAGACAGTACCTACAGCTTGACAAAAAGGGGGAGAGAAAAAAAATCACAGGATTTCACCACCTGGTGTATGTGTATGCTCATAGAGAGATGGAGCCTTTGAAATATCCAGACGCCAGGAGGGGGGGTTGGGAAATGTCGAAATGTATAGATTTTGCATGAGAAGTGAGGGCACACAATATAATTAGGAGCAGAGCGAGCAAACGGGAGTCTCAGAGGTGTAAAAAATCATTAATCTGCTGTCGGCACAATTACTGGGCAGTACTCGTGCGATGATATGGAAGGATTATTTCTCTCTTTCGAAGCATTTACGGAGCTCGTATTGGACTGTTAGTCTGTGGTTTGAACCTGTTACTGTGCCATTCATAAGGCTACTGTGCTCTCACGTTTATTCCGATTGAGTGATAGACGTGAGGGGAGTCAGAAAAAATTGAAGACTGTGAGAAATAATTGCCTTTCTCATGAGATATCTCAGAGTTGTCAACCCCCCCCCCCCCAAAAAAAAAGGGCAACTCCGTTTTTCCTGTTTGCATCAAGTATCAGATTCTTATAATTGAGGCCGAGTTCTGCCCGACTTTGACCTAGTTTCATGCCAGTTGCGTAGGCAATGTCCATCATGGCATCTTGAGCCTGCTTGAAGGTATTCATACCAGATGATTTGCATTACTGATTGGCAGTTTGTGGTTCAGTTCAATGATTTCTGTGAAAGGACTCCATTGAGCACACACCACAATTCTATTGGTAGAGTTCAACCAGAGACAGAAAGAAAACAACCCAAACAAAATCACCAGTAGATGAGCAAAGTCTGTAGTAAAGATTTCTTTTGTAGGTTTTCATATTTCTTTCTTCTTGATCACGAATCACCAGTTGTTTCTTACAAAAACAGTCATGTTTATGTAGAATTTTGAAGAGAGACCAAGTCACTGGGAGCATGAGTTTTTCATCAATATCATTATGAGCTCCCTCGTGGAGACTTAATGAGCTCCATTGTAGAGACAATATGAGCTCCCTCGTGGAGACTTGGTATATTTAATATTCTTGTTTATATCTCTATAAAATTTATAATGTTTGTTTTATGTTAAGTGCTGTCTGGGGCAAATTATTTGTATAGGGCCCCATTTTCTCTCTCTCTTCTTTCTTTCTTTAAATCAACAACAACAACTGGGAGCATCATACAATCTGTTGCATTCATAGTTGTAAGATGGGAACAAATGAATTATACAGTATGACGGTTTCTGCACCAGCTATCATTTAAGATTGCAGCAAAATCTCCAATGCAGTTTGCAACAACAGGCATATTTAATGCAGTATAGTTAGATTCAAATGTGATTATACAAGCTGGCTAGTAAATATAAGAAACATGAGTTTTGGGGTTCAAATTTCAGTCGATGGAACGAAAAGAAAAATCATTTTCAGCCATATCAGTAAGGCGGCACATGAGACGGCTTTCATATATTGGAGCATATAGCAAGAGTTAAAGGGTGAACATGTGGCATTTGTTGCATGGAAACAGAAGAGATGGTCACATTTATGTTGTCATAGCAGCCAGGCACACAACCCATGCTTGCTTGCGAATCCACTTAACTTGATACATGGCATCCTTACCTCTTGATTAATTCTGGGTGCACCACGGAGAAAAGCCACCTGTGCGGGCCGCCCTTAGTGTGTGTCGGTCCAAAGTTTGCAAAGTCTCCCTCTCCTCTTCCGTTCTAATGCAGCAAAGAGCTGCCGCTCATCCGTGGATGTTTTTTTTGTGAAGACAGCGGCGAATCTGTATCCTCCTTGGAACCTACCCATGCGTACATGTGTTATTTGAAACAGATGAGGACCACTGGATGCACTTGTTTCAGAATCTGTGGGCTTTTTGGCCCCTGTTTGTGAGTGTGATATAATTGCATCTAATCTCCAGCATGGTAATGCTGTTCAACTGCCTCTAAAAATACAAAACAGTAGAAAAAAAGCACCAGAATTATTTTGTTCCTAGTGCAGCCTTTGGTTAAAAAAACAAACAAACAAATTTTTAAAAAACCAAGCGAGCAGCTTGCAGTTAGCACAGGTCTGGACTGTCCCAGGAATGATTGTAATTACAGACAAGCGGTCCCATCCATTCGTGGTGTACAGAGAATGGTGGCATTTTGATCAGCAGCAACCTCAGTTTTCGAGAGGTGTGTGCATACAAGCTGCCATATTTAAAAGTGTGCTAGAGAATGCCTGCGAGAGGATGTTGAGCATGGATTATCAGTTTACATAGGTAGCGATCAAAGTTGCATCTTTTGGAACACAGGACACTGCTGGACGGTCAAGGAAGTTCATAGTTTTGGACCCGTTCTGGGACCCATGTCTGCTCTTGTAACAATTCTCACCCCCTTCCGGCAGAATGAAGACAAACGATGCACCATTTTGTCCGGCCAATCATGAGAGCATTTCCATTGAAGATATGGTGAGGATAGTGATCACATTATTAACCGAGCAATGCCTCTTATTTTCGTGTCTCAAAATTTTGGCTGTCATCAGATTTCTGTTGTAAGTACAATTACCTTTTATTATTAGAATCACCATTTAAGGGTGCTCTTGATTTTTCCCCTCAATTTTCAAGAGTTCTTGTAGAACTCCAATATGGTTTCATACCTCCATCTTACTTTGGAGTTATGCATTATGCTAGAGGGTCATGTTCATGTCCCTCTTAGATCACAAATTATGTTCACATGGAGAGGCATGTTATTACTTTCCTGGTGGGGAAGTTTCTTTTTTTTTTAACCCGTTGAGGACCCGGTTAATTTTACTATAACATGCATTTCCCATAGATACTTGCCGGAGTATACTCGGGACTTGTCCTCAACGGGTTAAAAGTGTGAAATTTAGCTGAGCTCTATACATGCATGTTGTAGACATAGTGTCAGAGGTGATATTTCTGCCTTCAAACATTTGTATACAATGTGTTGCATGGAAATTTCATAGCTATCTCTGCAAATAACAAACCTTCTTCCCATGCTCATCCTCTGAAGCATCGTATCCTGCTCTGGAAAGATGTCACTATTTTTGTCTTTCTTTTATTATTTTTTTTTTCCAAGAGGGGAGAGATACCCAGTTAAAGTGGGGGCCAAAAAAGTGTACATTTCAACAAGAAGATCAATATAATTGATTGCTGTTCATATTGGCAATCTCTATATGTAAGGACCCAAATTGGGCCAATCAGTATAGCTTGTTTTCAGAAAATTGAAGAAGAATAAGTACATAAAATTGAGAGAAAATTGCCATAGCAGAAAATGCCAACAACACTTACATCAGGTTTCCTTCATATTCTTTCCGAGCATTACATTGTGCTCTTTGGCGTTCACTTCAGTACGGCTCTCCAGTATGTGAGATAGTCAAATTATGGTTTATATCGCCATTTACTTGCAAAACTAAAGAATTATGGAAGAAAATATGGGTAGTACTGGCACTACCCTTTTCTGTAGTATTTAGGCCAAAGGGGAAGCGTATATCTTTTACCCACAACACTAGCTGTAGCAGTATTGTACTTCAAAACTTCAAAACTTTAACTTCAAAATTTCTACAGGAAGACTAGCAATCATACCTTATCATAATTACCATTCTAGGGCATTACTATATTCGGGGGGGGGGGGGGGGGGGACTAAAGCAGAGTCACATGCTAAGATGCAGTAAAGCTCATGAGTGGTGTAGCTGTATACACTTTCTCACCTTTGTATTCTAATTAGCTGAGGCAGCACATCCCTTACAGAACACAAGTACAATTTTTTCGGTGAAGGAAAAGGTTCTCAGAGATAATGGAATATACTGTATCTTGCATTCTTTATGTATGTGCATTTGTTTTTGCTTGTCAAAAGATAGATAGATTAAACATTATTTTTGCCATAGCTTGAGCAAGACAGGATTGGTCTAGTCCACTTTTAATATACACCACAGCCATGGCAATGGTGGTATAATGTGGGATGGGCAGGTCAACGACCTCTTGCTGTGGATTGCGTGGCACACCACTGTACCGACAGAACCTCATTGTCATCAGAAGTATTTCGTCCGTGCCTCGGCCGTTATGCTCTGCTCAAATTATAGGATTAGTTGCTTGCCATGGAAGACTCAATTGTACTCAATGGCGCAGCTACGTGGTATAGACAATACAGTCAATGATTGTGAGCCTTGTGTGTGTTTAATAGCCACCGTGTCTGCCTTTGGCCAGCCCCATCCCCCCCCCCCCCACCTCTCAAGGTCTGTTGGCTAATGGGAAAAAGACTAATGGAACAGAAGGCCTCTGTGTCTAATTTATTTGAGGTCCATCTCTGTAGAGGTCTTCTCTGGTGCCTAGGTAGCCTGGTTAGATGGCATCACATCCAAGACGAGGAGACAGAGACCTCAGCATCTGTCTGCTATAATTTGCTCATTTTCCCCGAATGACAAGTGATATCAACCCTTTAATGACCTTGGATATGGGTTTGGTTGTCCTGGGGGGTGTTTCGTGAAGGAACTTGTCGGATAAAATATCTGACAAGTCAATTATATCCAACAAGTTTTGAGAAATTCTTTAGTCTGATTGGCTGATTTCTCTGAACTTGTCGGATATAATTGACTTGTCGGACATTTTATCCGACAATTTCCTTCATGAAATGCCCCCCTGATCGATTGCCACAGTGATATCTTCAAGACAATATTCCCTTTATTTGCTTCTGTGAAAAGAAAAAGAGAAAAACAACCAGGATGACATCATGGTTACCTCAACATGGAAACATGTTTTGAAATTTTAGTGAGTGTGGTGACAAAAAAACAAACTACTATTCTTTGCCATGCGTGCCTTTAAAAATCCACTTAAGCCAGGTAAGATAGATCGGAAGTGTGTTGTTTTGTCATCATAATCATCATCAAAAACTGTGCTTGGGGGCTCTTGGGAGTTCTCTGTGTACGTTGACAAAGAAGGGATTGAAACAGTATGACAGGCAGGGTAATTACTGATGTAAAATTTGAACAAATATTTCATATTTTGTGGCCTAGTTCTTTTTTTACCCTTGGATTGACTTCATCATTTGTGTCTGGCAAGATGGGCATGATATTAAGTGCCTCATTGAATAAGGTGTTGTATGAGATGATTGGTATTGAGTGAACATGAAATAAGCAATGAGTAGAAATATATCTCAGGCTAATTTGTCATTCAAGTGATTCAGATAGCATCTGTTCCCAGGTTGGAGTCAATATAATTGTCTTTCCGATTCATTCTGTCATCTAATACGGAACAACCCCGCTCTTTGTATTGTTTCCAAAATTGTACACATTTGATGTCAATTTAGAATCTGTGTCCATTCAGTGCAGGTAATACTACTACACCTGATGTTTGATATAATCTAGTCCTGTGTAGAAAATTAAAGTTAAGAAAGTGAATAATATAGGGGTTCATTGAGTAAATTTCTGGGAAGTAGTAATATCTCATGCATGTTCCTCATTTAACATTTCTTGAAAGTGAGTTATGTTCCTTGATCTGGAATTCCATTTATAATGAACCATTGGCCAACATGTTTAGATACCTATTCAAGATCCAATATGTTACCTAGCTTTGAATAATTGGACAGTCTTTATGTATAGCTCTCTAAATTTCATAGCAGAATGATGGTAAATTTTCACCTTCACATATGGTAAACGACGTGGTTGATTTTGAATGCCACCCACACAAACCCTACCCAAAATATACTTTGGAATAGACCTAAGCATATCAAGTAATAACACATAATGAATCTCAGAGCTCCAGCTAATCTTGTAGATTGCATTGGCTAACTGGAATTTGTAGGTGCATGCCATTTGTGTACAGTAAATTCAAATATATTACGAATAGTAATAACTCGCTACAAAGATTTCATTCTATTTTTGTAAATGTGCTGGTATTATTGAGGATGATCTGATGTATCTAGACCTTCCTTATATATTGCAAAATGAAGGGGGTATACAGGATCAATTAAAAGCATCGGAATGACAAAGAGCCTAGAGTGTAGACCGTACTCAACGAAGGATTCCTGCCCCGACACAGTTGGGATCAGAGAGGTCATATCCATGGAGCTCTTCACGGTGTTACACCTGACTTCACCAGGAAATGTCAAACAATGCCATTAGATGTGTGTCCATGATTAACCAGATGTCAAACATTCAAATGGGGGGGGGGGGGGGGGGAGATCAAGAGTGTAACAACATGTGGTAGTTAATGAGAGAGAGAGAAGGAGATGGTAGTGGGGGAGAGGAGAGATGTGAGATGCGAGAGGGAGGGAGAATGCAAAAAAAAAGCAGAGGGTGAAAAGATGAATAGAACGAGGCAAGAAGAGAGCAAAAAAGGAGAGAGGCAAAGAGGAAAGTGTGAAGGAAAGAAGAGACGAAGAAGATTGAAGAAAAGAAGATATAAAGAAGATAAAGAGGAGAGATCAAAAAAGAGAGTGAGACAGAGAAAGGAGATAGAAAGTACAAGATGAGAGGGAAAAGAAGCAGAGAAGGGAAGAAAGAAGAGGAAAACAGGAAGGACAAGGAGAAAAGAAACAAAAACAGTTGAGGAACAAAGGAAGGAAAAGGGAGGTAGAAGGAGAAATGGAGGGAGGGAGGAAAACAGATCCTAAACAGTAGCAGCTAGCGACAGAAAGAATCTTACCGCGGGACAGAAGTTTCTCCTGTGGTGCATATTTAGCTCAAACTTTGTGGCAATTTCCATTTGTCCTCATTATTTATGATGCAATATGACAGGGTTTTCAGGAATCATTCCATGCAATCAGTATGAGCGAACGGATATTGACTTGCCTGGCTAGACTCTGTGCTATTGATTTTCTTTTTCCTTTCCCGTATGATGCTTGTTTGGGGGTTTGTGTTTCCGTGACGAGATTGATACTGACATGGATTTTCATGGTAACTTGATGAACATGCAGGTGATCTTGTGGTAGAGCAGGTGGAGGTTTCGGTGGAAGTACAAGTACCTACCACCAAGTAGCATCTCTTGCCGTCTATATGTCGGTCTTGGGAGTCAAGGTCAGGTTGCATGTCATTGCAGGGAGGCGCGTTCTCCTGGTGACAAGTATCTCAGACCCAGAGCGCGCTGGATGCAAGTGCATGCGTTGAATGTCCCGCTGGTCGTGCAGAAGAAATCCACTTGTAGCCTTTTGCAATGGAAACATTTGAGGTCATTTGTTTATTTTGTTGGTTTGTTTGCTCATTGATTCGATTCGTGGAAAGAGCTTTAATGTGATGACGCTGGAGGTAATGGACGAAAACTACAGCAAGGTTGGATTGGACAGTTCAAATGCAATTTGACGGTATCGGCTGAGCGCGAAGCACTCAGTTCTCACATCCCGAGAGACTGGAGAGGTTTTTTTAAACGATTTTGTCACCTGCACCAGCATCATCATCATATGATTTATCAATGCATGGTTTCCATTGTCAGTCTAGTAAGAACAACACTCGGGGAAATAATGTTGGCTGAGATCCAAAAGGGCGTTATCACAATTTTGGGGCGTATTGACTTATCACCTCGTAGAGACCCATCTACTCAACATTATGTTGTCAAATTTTGAATTATTTTCATTTTCAGTGGAATGTTAAAAATCAAAACCACAAGGACCATATTTTACCCGATATTTCGGACAATGCTTATAAATCTACCCACTTTTGATAAAATAAACATTTTATGTCATGAATATATTGATTGTTTCAGTTTTATTAACGCTCAAATCGTATAATGCGATAGCACCTTTCTGGTTCTCGGCTTATGATGTACTCTCTTCAAAATACCTCATCAATCTACAGCTCCAGAGAAGTTGTTGAAACCACCAGAAAAAAAAAACAACAACAAAATGATTTCTATGAAAAGTATGACAGGAGGAAGCTTTAGATAACTTATCATCTGATGCAGACATTGTCATTTATTTAAAAACATTCTGCCAGGAACACTTCCTTGAAACTAAACTCTATTTTTTTACCTTATGAAGCAAATAGGTCTCTTGACTAATGTTTGTTATGTGCGTCTATTTCTATACTGTATATGGATTAAAGTCTGACCATAAAATTTGACCTTTAACGTTCCATGTTTTTTACATTTTTCTATTTCTTATGCAGAATGTGTAATGTTTCTTGTGACATTCAAGGAAGTTCCGTATTTAGAATAATCAGTTGTTGTTTTTTATTGCATGCAAGTGAGTGGGAATGCAAAGATGCTTGTACTTTTATTGAATATTCTTGTCAACAAGGCTAGCTGCTCTGTAGGAAGAGGAGGGGCCTCATGTGTGTATGTAGGAATCCATGCAAGCTTAAATTGTGTCACGCTAGGACTCGTCAAATGAGGTACCAACCAGCTCATCTCTGACAGGCAGGTTAGGTCAGCACAGCAAACCTTTGTAGATCATTAATCATGGAGATGAATGCAGGGACAAAAACCCTCGTCTAGTGAATTAACATGATATGCCATCTAATTATAGAATATGTTTTCAATTTTCTTTAGGATCAATAGGGATTCATTTTTTTTTTCCTCTCCAGAAGTGAAACAGGCCACATCGGTAATACATTTGTTGCCCTCGTGATACGTCAGTGAATTGGAGGAGGGGAGATTATTGATCTTATATTACGTAGAGGGTTAGGGCTCAAGATTAATTAGCTTGCGTAGAGCACTGTACTGCAACATGCACTTTGGGTGAATGGGAACGGTGTGCGCCGACCCTTGCAAAAGACGGGTTGAAGCCGAACAGGTCCATGCGTGCATGCATGTATTCATTAACACTAGCTGGCGATCTTAGTTCGCTCAAGTTTGATATACTCTCATCACCTGTTTGGAACTTTCTCCGGTCAAAGGACCAGGCACAAAGTGGAACCAGTCTGGGGATATTACGGGTCAACACTCATTGTTTCGTTGTCGGCGGGCTTGGTGACAGATTACCTTGCTTCGCCGCACAAAGTGCATAATTTGGGTGCACCTCAGGCATGACATTAATGAGATGTGGACCAGTGGATCATGGATGTTTTTAACGGGAATAACAGAGCACAAGAATGGTGCGCCGGTGATGCAGCTTCCAGTAGCAGAGCATTCAGCCTCGTGACATTATGAGTCCTTTTTTTTTTTGGCAAGTTCTGAAGCACAGGACGGGATACGTCGGCATATTGTTCTCGTTTGTTTCTCTTCAAGACAAAAGTCTGTGAGGAATGGATATTCAGGATACACCATTTTGGAGCAACATGGGAAGCCATACGCACACCATCCCTCGGAGGTGTAATATTGATTTCGTGCCAGTTGAGGGATTCCAACGCACACTTGTTAGTCGGTGCCGTAAGCGTGGATCACGTACACGTTTGAATGCTCCCGCAGGTGTGTCTGTATACCATCAGCCTGGCGCCTCTGTGCCTGGATGGTGATAAATATCCCAAGCAGTTTTGCTGATTGGCAGCTGTTGTTGCTTTCTCCCAATTCTGCCTTTGGAGAAGGAGAACCCATCTATTGTTTGAATTGACCCAATTGTGAATATCTGAATGCCAATAAGAGGAAAAAACAAGAAACAAATATATGATGTGTGCCTCACTAATCTAAACAACTGTATAAAATGGGAATGGTAGATTGGAGCCATGATGTATCATTGACATGCTTCGGAATAAATTGATCATTCCACCAGGAGTTAAAAAGATGAGCTCATCAAATCAAGCGGGACACAACAGCAGTGGAAAGGATGCTAGAGTGAGACTTTCCAGCCTGGTAATAACACCGGGTCTAGTACTCCAGCATGTGTAGAGTGATTTGCTGAACCCATGATCCGAGCAGATTTATAGCTCATTGGGAATCCTTTAACATCTGTTGCACAGAAATCCACCTGTGCATATATACAGAGTCAGAGGTATATCATCCGGATGCATCTCTGTGGTGCTAATTTGCATAGATGACATTTCAGTCCAAGTGCGATGGAGATTGATATCAGCCTGACAGATATAAGCCATACATCTGTCAGGTATGGATTAAATCATTCTGTTCTCTAAGCCTACATCTCTGAATTCTTCCGTTGCTACAAGACCTATGTTTACGGAGCGACTATAAAAGTCTCAAACACGAATATGCGTGTTGTCAAGGCGACTTGGAGGAGAAGTCGGGTGGTATCCATCAGCACTTGACTTCTCAAGCTGTTGCAAGGTAACACTGCTCTTTCTTTTTCTTTTTCTTTTTTAATAGTTTGGATTCATCAATACATGAAGGTGGTCATCTCTCCTGAGTGTCATAGATTTTGCAGAGGATGTTATTGGTTTGCATTTTCATTTGCAGAGAGTTAGTGTATTTTACTGGTATACACAACACAAAAGTTCTGCATCTTTCTCAAACAGCACTTTTGTTCTTTGTCACAAAGTGTAGGCAAACCATAGATATCCCTGTGCCTTCATGCTATGAACTGTCTGGATTTTTCTATTTGACTACCAGTATACAGAGGATTAAATCACTGAATTGTATAGGGACTGAAGGCGTGCCCTGCTGTATAACATACTGGTACACCCTGATCTTGTTGAAAAAGATATCATGACCCGCGACTCTGAGGTACTTCAGTTCATTA
Organism: Diadema antillarum; assembly: GCF_040938485.1. Classification (NCBI taxonomy): domain Eukaryota; kingdom Metazoa; phylum Echinodermata; class Echinoidea; order Diadematoida; family Diadematidae; genus Diadema; species Diadema antillarum. The sequence continues at coordinate 1,164,261 of NW_027271809.1, read as the reverse complement.
ATCAAAACTTGCTTTTCTTGGAGTGAATTAGCGGTTCACTCATAGAGCTGCAGAACTTGGAAGGGACACAGTTGCCTTTGATTACAACTGCTCTACAATATTTTCAGTGCGCAAACAGGACAGCATCACGCTCTTCTGGTCGTCAGTTGATGATATATTTTCTTTGCAAGCGGATGAAGACAGCAGACAAAATGTAGGATGTATGTCAACTTGTGGCTTAACGACTTTTACTGTGTTCCTGAAACTTGTTCCATGATTATGTGGATATATGATTGTAATTTCATGATGATTTTTTAGTTACCTTGACAGTAACTGAGTGCTCGCTTGATTGGATGTGGAGGAGCTTTTCCCAAAGTAACCCCAATTTCAGTAATCTACACATGTTGTAAACTGCAACATGGAACAGACTTGGAGCAGGTCAGAGTGACTTTGAAGCCTATAAACCTGGCGATATCAACCACTCTGTGATCTTTGTCAATTAATGATGGTCATATATGTGGCATTTTGATGTATCAATGCCCATCAATATTTTGCAATGTTTAAAAATCTGTTGTTGTGGGGTGTTTGTTTATGTGTGCATGTTTGTGTGTGTATTTGAACGAGTGGATGGAAGAGAGAAGGAGAGATAATATAAGTCACGTTCATGATATAATAGCAATTACAGTATCCCGCACTTTTCGTTATTGACACTTCTGTTTTGAAGGTTGTGTGTAGACATACATATGTCTATACACCCACATATAATATGATTTCGTTCTGTTCATGTCTTTTTATATGTGATGCACATACTAGTATATCATATGAAAATATGTGTATTTTGTGATTGTTTCACAGCGGGTATGATGTCAGAAGATAGTGACTACACCAGCGATGTGAATGCACCTACGGTAAGCAACAGCAGTCCACGCCACAGCGGGGGCACCACTCACCACTCGTCCGACCGGCTTGACTCGCCCTCGCACGAATCCCCTCCGCATCGTTTCCATGACTACGACGACAACTTCTCCGGTACAGAAGAGGTGAGATGCATCACTCTTCCTCTAAAACTTGTAAAGGATCTTCGTATACGTACAGTTAAGATAAATCTCTGCGACGCCGTATACTTGAGTTTTACAATACTGTCTGCTGTGGACAGACGAAAATGAGTCTTTGTGACATGGTTCAGTATTTTGTTGGATATTTATTCTGTGGAATAATTCAGCAAACAGGTTTTAGCCCATATCCACCAGTTGCGAAAAGCAGTTTATAAGCTGTTGGTGCTGGAGGCTATTTTACACATACTCACTAACTGTGCCGTCTCAAATTCAAGGTAATGAATGTCTTTGACACTTATCAGAAGAAAACTATGGAAAACTACATATCCATTGAAAGAGAAAGTACTGGTCTTAAATATGAGATGTAAATGTGCATCATGTGATGAATCATGTGACATCATGATATAAATGTTTACGTAAACTGTATGAATTACTCATTTATGAATAACATTGCGTAATTATTTTAAAAAACACCAATGAAATATATTCATAGTCTTTATACAGAAAAACAATTATAAATTTTGAAATTTTCATAATGTAAGCTTTCTAGTGGAATATAACTCATAGGGTTTAATGCTTACAAATATTTAAAAAAAAAGAATGTTGAATGAAAACTGATAATAGCTGTGGACTAGTGTGGTCTCACTCATAAGCCGTAAGGATGGTGTACAGGAAAGTATGTACGCATATGGTCATGTTTTATCTCACATAGATGTAGACGTATTCTGTTTGGTGTATACCTCAAAAGTGAATACCAATCCAAATAATAGTGACAGGAAGTGAGGCAAAGGACTGTGGGATGTCAGGTCAGAGTTCACAGGCTATAATAAGTTCTATAAATGAACAACTATGGGATATCCTACACAATAGATCAGCAGATTAACATGTAGGTTAATAAGAACCAGAGAATATCTGACAGGAAAGAACCACAGTTTTCCTTCTTGCTTTTTTTAATTCCTTGTCATGTTCACCCACTTACTTTTATATAAGAAGTGCATGATTGTAAATGCTTTCTACTAGGCCATCGACACTACTAAGGTATACATGCGTACTTGTGTATACCCAAGCAAAGTTTTGTTTCACACTGGCCCCCCCCCCCCCCAAAAAAAAAAAAATGAGGGCAAATGACTACCTGTAATCACACATTTGGAGTGCAGATTGTCATTGTTTCATGCAAGACCAGCATATACCTTTCAATGGAGCACAAAAAGTGCATCTGTAAAACGATTTCTCTTGCGAGAAGTTACAGGTGAAGTGCGCAGCCATGACTATATTCCAATTCTATCATTCAGAATAGATAACACAGAAAAAGATATCAACAAAAAGTGACACTATTTTTCCTCTCCCCTCAGGGCCAGATACGAATTTGGTCCCCTTTTTGTGTTTTACAGCTTTTAAATCATTCCTCAAAAATACACTCACCCCTCTTACTCCATTCATCAAAGGGAATTTCACTAGCAGAATACTCGCTTTATCTCCTGAGGAGGAGACAATCGAATTAATGATAAACCAGGTGCTAAGTGTTAGTGAAGAGGCTCAGTTTACAAATATCAATGGAGAATAGAGGGAAGAAGAGGTGGAGCTAAACTAGGTCACCATCTCATTGGCTATCCCTAAAGTTTGTTGCCCTCTGAGGAAATAACATCCCTGTTTCCAAAGATCCCGCACCTGTTCATAATTTTTTTCCCGTGTGGCATTTGTTATATCGCATGCTATATAAATGATTTGAAGATTCTGCAAAACCGCGAGCGTCACCAGCTAGTGTCATTCTAAGGCCTGCAACCCTCCCATTGGGTTGTCAGTGATTTACTGCTGAATTATTTCTATTCTAGAATGATATATCTTCTTCTCTAAATTTGTTTTCCAAAATGTGAAATTTGGTAACAGTTTCTCTGCAAGTGAGAGACCCATGAGGCAATGACATTATTTACCTCATTTTGTGTACAAACACTGGTGTTTGTAATTGGTGTCATGTCAATGAAAAAGAAAAAAACAATGAAGGAAGGCTGTAGTACTTATTCTTGGTCAGATGTCAAGAAACTCTCTGTGTTCTTGTTCATTTAATTTATTTTCTCTGCATTATATTCAAATTGGGCTTTAGCTCCACGTCATAAAAACTTGGAATGATAGCAACTCTTGCTGCAATGTCATGTGTGGTAATGACAAGAACCCTGCTTTCTGCTTGACTTTTGCTACAAGAAATTGCCATTCTGGCAAGAATTGCTATCATAACATTTTTTTTTTCCAATGAGACCCTGGAGTAGAGGCCAACATGAAAGTTGTCTGTGAACTTTTAATGATTCGACTTTTGAAAAATTTTATCAGTAATGCCACAGTGGTCATTGTTAATTACATTTACTTATCATCAACATACAGTAGATTATGTGAGGAGAAATAAATGGTCATGCTCAGGATGAAAGTGATTTCAAGCATACTGTTCTGATAATAGCAGATAAATCAGAATAAATATAGACAGTGACTGATGACTGTATGCTTCCCGTAATGACTTTTATCATTTTCAAATCTGAGCACCGTTTTTTTTTTTTTTTTTCAGCTCAGTTGTGGGACATTACAGTTTAAATAATCACACAAGTCTTGCACACTCTATTAAAGGAATGGTATAGTATTGAATGAGGGGAGAATTCAGGGTTCAACTTTTGCAAGATACTTAGAAACCACTTTATGAAATGTTAAAAAGCATACAATTCTCAGAGGAAATTCAATGTTTATTTGATGATAACCAGTTGTGAAATTATCAAGATATCCAAAAACAAAATAAGACGAAGTGACTCTAATAAAAGGTGCTGGTCCCAACTTTTATTAGGATTACTTTGTTTTGGATATTTTGGCCATTTCAAAACCAACTTTTATCAAATTAACTCTGAGTTCCTCTTAGATAAGCTCTATTATATTTCAAAAGAGGTTTCTTATTATTTCAAAAGATCATTATCAAAATACGTTGGAAACCTCATGCCCATCTCAACCGAAACTGTACCATCCCTTTAAAGTGATATACATTGAATGTATTGGCAGTCCAAAATTCCAGAACTTGCAAGAATATGTGATTGATATAACAGACCTTTGCCAATCCATTGATGATCATCAGCGTTAGCATTACTTTTATTACAAATTCTTGCAAGGGTGAATGTTTAGAGGTCAGGTGGACAGTGTAATGTACCTTCAATGAGAAGATCCAGGGTTCAATTCCCACCTGGACACTTATGTCCTCTAGTAAGACACCTCATCCACTGCACGTTTCTCTTCTCTGATGTATGGTATATAACTCAATATGTGGGAAGCAGCTGGATGTTGATGTGGCTTGATTTAGCGTAGTGCTTTGAAAAAGGCAGCCCAGCTAGAAAGTTTTTCTGAGAAATTGATAATTCATAGGATTGCCAGAGACTAAATTTGGCACTTTGTTAGAGATATCATGTCAAATGCAAGTGATAGTTCAGTGGGCTCTCAATTTTACAAATGATTGGGACTAGTGAAATCATTTTGTTATGTCAGGATTTACCATGGTTTGAAAAATGAAATATATACACTGTATTGTGTAAAGAAATTTCCAATTTTGGGGTAAGAATAGTTGTTTGGGTTTTTTTTTCAATGATAATTTATTCATACTGAAAGTACACTGTTATGATACTTTCCCTGGTTGATATACATGTAATGTTAGAAACAGTAAAACTTTCAACCTATTTATACGAAATGCTGTTCTTTCTGGGTCTTTCATACAGCCTTACTACCATGACGACTATCCAGATGAGGAGAACGAGGTTATAGGACGCTACATTGAGGGGGGCGGCAGGAGGAGACTCTATCCTAACGACCGCGACCATTTCACCGACGGAAGCAACGACCGCCTAGACCAGGATCCCTACCATAGGCGGGAATACTACGATGATTATCACCCGGGCAGTGACATGGAATACAGGTACGGATCCACTGGCGAATTCACTAACCCCGAGGACAGCTACAGTGCCAACGGCGAGTACGACTCCGAGTACGGCCCAAACCAGCGCGGCTACGTGGACGACTACGAACACTACCGGGAGTACCGCGAAGAGCGCAGCTCCGACGAGCACACCGACAAGCCGTACCGGCGTGTGGATTCCTACGAGCGGGAGGAATTCGCAAGACACTACGACGAGGAGTACCCCTCTGAGGACAGTGAGGTGGAAGAGCGCATGGAGAGGAAAATAGAGGAATATAACAGGCCCAAGTCGGGTAACGGAATTCGCGAGGGGGAGGACCTGGGGCAGGATAGTGACTTTGACGACGTGCATCGCGACAGGGAGTTTGACGCTGATGGGAGAGACAGTGAGTTCGACGACGTACGCCCAGATGACGGCTTTGACCCCAGAAGGGGCAGCAACTACGACTTGCGAAGGAACGGTGACTTTGATGCTCGGAGGGGGAGCGATTTTGAGCTGATGAGAAACAATGGGAAGTTCAATTCACAGAGAGATAAAGAGTTTGACATGAGACCAGAGGGTGAGTTTGACTCCCATCCGGAGGGCGAGTTTGACGCTGGGAGGGACAGTGAGTACGACTCGAGACAGGACTTACGGCAGGAGCCTGAGTATGATCCTCCAAACGATGGAGAGTTTGACTTGCACGAAAACATGTACTGTCCTCCGGAGAGTGACTTCGAGCCACGAGACAGCGACTTGGATCAGAGAGGGAGTGGGTTTGACCTGCGCAAGGACCCGTACGACGAGGTGCGCGACAGCGATTACGATCGCAGGCGGTCGGACTACGGCCACTCGATGGAGGACTTTCCGCGCTACGACTTCGACGATGGCCGCAGGTACGTGGACCGCGGCGAGAGCTTTGAAACCAGCAGGACTGAACAAAGCGAGGGAGAATCGGAGACGAGTAGCAGTGCTCGTCGGCGGAGGCAGAGGGGCGCATACCCTTACAGCCCTCACGAAAGTGACAGATATCTCGATCGCGATGAGAGAGACATCGACAGCTTGGAGAGGGATAGCAGGCCCTCATTGGAGACTGGAAGGTAAGTCAAGATTCTCGTGCAGACAGAGTCCTTCTCTTTAGTGTTCCAGTACTTTGCATGTTTATGGAGCTTTAGATTTGCAGCACGGACATTAAGACAATGATTGCGTTGGCCATTCTCTCTCCCTGCGTCGTATTGCAAAGTAGTTTAAGTTTATGTGAAGACGCAACCTGTGAAAAGTAAAATGGCGCCCCCATATGATCAGTACTTCAAGTACCTCTCTGTGTTGTGAATTGGGCAGATGCAAAAGTGGCCTGGAAGGCTTAGTTAAAACTCTTGATGAGGCGAAATCAATTTTGATAAGCAATTTTGAGCATGTGCTGAACAGGTTTTATTCCTCTGAACGTCTGTGTCGCAAAAATCTAAAGCTCCCTTTTGCCTCTGACATGTCGTTATTTCCCCATAGCTGTTGTACATTGTACCTCCTATCATGGGAAGCAATGGTTTAACTGTACTCACCAGGGTCTGCAAGGTACTCTGATGAAATCAGGCAGGAGGAAAAACATTTTGACTCAACTCTCTTATAAAATGGTGACTGTGTGACGGCATCAAACTCTCCAATATGCAATTCGGGCCTTATTCTTATATCTTCCGTAGAAATGTGTCCGTAATTGTTCTTCAATTACACCGCTCAATGCTAATCAGTAAACTTATCTTTACCGTAGGTCTTTGCATGTAGCTGTGTATGTTTAGCTGTGGTTTCTGTGGAGACCATATGTGACCCTGCACCTCAAAACAAACAAAAAGTCGCCAGATATGAATTTTTAGTTAAGACCATATTCTGAAAGAGCAGACTTTAAGCTTTAAAATGATGTATAACTCAAATCAAATGGACTCTCCTAACCTATCTAAATGTTGGAAAGAAAGCACAAACTCAGGAAAAGTGTGAACTGAGAAAAGAGGCTCTGAAGTACAGTGTCTATTCAAGCGCTTAATCTTTACCAAACCATGCTGGCTGTGCGATGAATGGGACAAAAAAAAAAACAGGAAGTAAACCACCAGAGTAACAACAATGAAGGGATTATCAAATTAAACTGAAATTAGACATGCCTCATTAACACATTCTGTCCATAATTAATGCCAACTTTCAAACCAGTAGCACTATCCTTTCAAAAGGTATTAGAGTTGAAAGCGAAGAGTGTGGACAAGGTTTTTCAGAAATGAAAAAGGGATTCTAAAGACACACCTAATCACACTATTCCACCAAAAATGTTCGAGATAAACTGCTAAAAAACACACTTTCCTGCCCGTTTTATGATACCAAATTTTAGCATAATGTAAAAGAAGACCCGCTCTTTCAGAAAATATGAAAAAGTCAAGTTCGGCTAGGTTGACCCATTTCACTTATTTTCAGTCATTACGCAAAATCAGTGTGTGCGAATTTATGTTCGTTTTGAGGTGCACGGTCACATATAACATATTTATTTCCATTTTCTGCAGGAGACGTATTAGAAGATAAGTGAGCAAATATATTTCATCACCACTTTGTATTTCTTATCTTTATTTTGCATCGATAGCTTTTCTAAGGGATTTATGTGACATTGATTGTTCTTTTCTCTCTCTCTTTTTTTTTTTTTTAATCAAAAGTCCGGGAAGTAGCCGGTACTCATCGCCACAGATCAGTAGGAGCAACTTCGACTTGGATCGGTACTCGGAGAGCCTCCAGCGGTCCGACGAGATCCTGTCGCAGCCCGAGAATCGGGAGGAGGAGGAGGAGCTGGAGGAGGGAGAGATAGATGACGAGGTGCGGGACCTAGTGCCTGCTATGACCATCGCTCGCATGAGATGGCTCAACGCATTCCACAGAGTGCGGGAGCAGATCAAAGAGGTATGGGATGTTGCCATGACGACAAAATACACGAATGCCTGGCAGAGAGCCAGCTACTGTAAATCAACTTGTCTGAGAACGTGAGATGGTTCTTATTTTGTGCATCTCATAAAGTTCAAGAACTTGTAGAGGGTTATAAATGTTTTTTTTCTTTCACATGTTCTCTCTGTATGATGGTGTTTTTTGTTTGTTTTTTTTTGTGTGTGTGTGTGTGTAAAAAGTGACTTACCTATTTTTGAAAGGAAATTGTATACACAAGTAGAGTTATTGTCAGTTCCATGAATCTGTTTTTGTCATTATTGTTCTGTGAATATTGGGAAAGTCATGATTGAGATGTGTAGAATATGAGGCAATAAAATGTGTGCGACATTTGCTCAGCAGTCACTGCCTCCACAAATATTACTCCAGTTTTAGGGGTCTTTTTTGGTATGTATGTATGTGTGTGTGTGTGTGTATATGTCATGCAACTCCAGTAGATTGTTCCTGAAGAAGTTTATCAAGGCTGTACTGGCCCAAACAATGCTACTATTATTTTTTCCACGAGTGGAGTAACTTTTATCCCTATTCATCAATTTTTTGTTTCAATCTGACATCTGTATCTCTATCGCTACCCCCCCCCCCCCCCCCCCTCCACCTCCTTCCCAGGGTTACTACGATGGTGACAGTAGCATGAAGCTAGGAAAACCTGGTGGTCTCTGGGCCAACCTCGCCAATGGAGGGTAAGTCATCCTTCAATCTTTCCAATTCTCTCTGGCGTAATTCCTCCAATGAATGGAAGGGTTATTAGAGTAGATGTGAAGAGGGAAAATGTGTGAAGGTTTACTACACAGAAAAGAGAATTAAAAGGGAGGAAGATTTTGTTTTAAAAATAATTAATAAGAATATATACTATGATTTTAAGGGGAAATCTTGCACAAGTGAAGTTTAATCTGCAAGTGTGTACACACATGTGTATGTGTGGGTGGGTATATATGAATAGTCATATATGTGCACATGAGAGAGAGAGAGAGAGAGGAGATATTGTTTTGCTATTTTATCTTAATTGTATGATGAATTTGTATATTTTTAAATGGTACATGCCATCTGTATGCCTTTGTGTTTTGCAAGTGTAAAAAGGCAAGGTGTTTTTTGGAGATCATTTGCTAACCAATTCAATTCAGTGTGAGTTTGTTACCCATATATAACCATTTTTAATCATAAAATGTATGAAATATATGTCTCTCTCTAACAACAAAAATTACATGTCACTGGACTGAAGTGAAGATTTGCCGTGCATACATAACTCCCTGTGTGCCGTTATTTTTTTTTTTCTAATATTCTTGACACCCCATCACAGCAAACTACTGGAGCAAATTAACGCCAATAGTAGCAAAACGAGCCCCCTGAAACGCCGCAAAAACTTCCGCATCCCAGCCAATAAGCTCCTAGATATTGACATGCTTCCACCCGAGGTTCCCCCATCTCGGATGATCTCAGCGGTACAGTAATGTTACACACAAAAAAAAAGAGAGACATTAGAAGCAACTTCACACATCTTTTATTTATAGCTATCCAGTTATCCACATCAGGCAGTCACACATTCTTTTAATCATCATCCATTCACAGTTTTCAGCCATTTACCAAAGATTTTCAATTCTCATATTCAGCTCAGAATGTAATGTTTTGACATACATGTATACATACCTCATAGAAAGAAGTTCACTCAGCAGAGTAGACTGTGTAGTTCACGCCATGCATTTCATATCCAAACTTTCAAGTGTCTAGACCCTCAGTATGTAAGATGCAGCTGCACTGACACTCCCTTGCAAACTTACAGCGATCAAAGTTCATATTTGCAGAATTCCAGTGAATAAGTGCCTCTAAGTTGGTAAATCTGTTTTTAGGCAGCTCTTCTTAGCAGAAAGTCACTTCTTTTTTTTTCTTTTGAAGTGATTTAGCAATGATATGAGCCATGATTCAAAAATATTTTTCTTTTTTTTTTGGGGGGGGGGAGATGAGTGAGGGGGAATGTTGGCAAATCTTTAGTGTCAAATATTCATATGAATTTTACAAATGGTAAACCATGTAACGTCCATCAATTAAACTGAAGTCTGTGATCCCAAAGGTATTTGGGAGGTGACAACACTTCATCAGCAGATCCAGTGTGAAGACTTTCCTCCACATAGGTTCAAAAGTTTTTTCTTAAAAGGAAGTTACCCAATAGTGTGTTCCCTCATTCCACTTAACCCATTTCCTACAGGAATCTGATGGCCTCTGCATAAAGTCTATAGGGATTTCAGAATTCAGGATGGAATGGGTTAAACAGCTCACACTGTATGAAGTCACAATGATGACCGTGACAACAACAATTCTTGGAGAGCACATCACAATATGATTCAATATGATTCACAATATGAATCAATATGATTCAAACAAGACACTGCAGTAGTGTATCTATGTACATGTATTTCATTCAAACTCTGTTTCATGATTGGAGATGAAAGAGAGAGTAAATATAAATCTTCAACATCTGCCTGTTAGTAGGAGAATTAGTCAGTGTTTAGAATGCATTAAATATTAATGCCATCACTGAGATATCTATGGTGAAAGCAAATTGCTGAAATAACATTGCAAAGTACCTTCATCCAGTGGGATAGTTTACAAATTTAGGACCATACAACTTTGTATGATGGAGGATGGGACTCCAGTAAATATAGAATGAAAAATCATGAAAATTTTCCTGTGAGTGGCTTTTCTTCTATTTTTTCTTCTTTTTTTTTGTATTTTTTGGGAGGGAGGAAGAAGGGGCATCATCATAGAGGTAGACAGATGTCTACATTTTTTCTTTCTCTGTCCAAATGGTTATGAATCTTGAAATATTCTCTTCAATACGTTCCAACGATGATACTGGTCCAGTATGTAATCCATAACACAATGCATTTTGTAGCCCATCATTTCACACAGTTCCTATGTCATTCTCCCACTGTTTCCTCCCCCACTTCATCCATTGCAAATAGTCCTCATGGTCTAGACCTCTTACCGGAAATGTTGCCGCGGAGAAAATCTATACCGCTGGTGAGAACGGCGGCACAATCTTTTTTTTTTTTCTAAGTCCGATTCGTGAACGTGGACTGTATCACATCCCTATTTGTGCTAAATGTTGAATGTTTTGTAATTTTTTTTTTGACAGTCAGCTAGTCCTTGCATGATAGTTGTGAAGATTGATCAAAATTATCAAATTCATGTGATAGATTGTTACATGGATTGTCATCCACAGTCATGTTTATGTTCCTCTGCTATCCTGTAAATTTCTCATGTAATCTACAATGTACATGGCATTCCATCCAGCATTCACTTGTGTCAGATACATTTGTATGTGATGTATAAATCTAGATGTATCACTCTAGCTGTAGGTGTCCATACATACATGTATATCACATCTTTTGCTGTTGCATTATTTAGGTTAAGACTCATGATTTGCTAGAATCATTATCGAGAATCTTTTCATTTCAGTGTAGTAATGTCACTGGTTTCAGTTCATTCATTTCTATGTCTGTTTGTTTGTTTGTTTGTTTGTTTGTTTGTTTGTTTTGGGGGGTTTTTTGTGTGCAAATTTCATAGCATCGGTTCATGTTCAACCCAGCAGGAGTTTTCCCCGTTTCTCCCTGTATGTCCAAAGTATGTCATTTTTACTCTAGTCTCTGATCATGGATTTCAGGATAATAATGCTTCTGTAATGGTCTAAGGCCATCAATTCTCCAAACCATGTCTCATAAAGTTTCCCCTTTTTCATATTATGTAGCATGCATCTTACACACCCTCCATTCACTTACATTATGAGATTCATCATTGTAGAAATGGTACATAGTTTTGATGCAGTAAGCTCATTGAATGTACATCTTATCTTGTATTTCATTGTGATGTTTTGTGTGTTGTCACTATGTTTTTTAGAGATTCTTGCTGCGGTGAATCTGTGTATCCAGTGGAGATGTAGCTATATCCAGTTTTGCCCTCCCTTCTATAACATGAGGAGAGTGTGTTTGATAATGAAAATCTAGACAAAAATCATTTGATCGTGAAACTGATGATGTTGATTGGCGACTTCCCAAGGAAAATGTCACCATCATTTAATTGTCAACCCTCTTTCTCTCTTGAGCAATGTGTGTAGGTATGCATATTGTTTGTATGAATGTATGTGTGTACTTTATGTGCCTGTGTTTATGTACAATATATGTCTTTATGTATTTATGTGTGTGCATATTCACTGTATGTACATACATGTTCATTGCACCAGGTATTTGTAAATTAGTATGGACATGCACACAATTGATTGTAGTTTTTTTCATGAGGTAGAAAGAAAAAATAAACAAGGTCCTTGCAACATTGGTGGTGGGTTTCCCTAAATTTCGGCAAAAATTCAATGACAGGTGAAAGACACTGACAATTCCCATAAGCCACTTCAAAGTTACACAGTTATACGGGTACATTTTGTCACCTTTGAAACAAAAGGGCTGTAATCTCTTTGAGGCCAGTACAGTTTCCCTGAACTCCCTTTTTTCCTGGTCAAGTATTGTGTCCGTGCTGATAGGATTCTGACAGCTAAAGTTTTGCAGTCTGTGGAATTGAGACCCCGATTTCCTCTCCGACTTCGATTAGATTCCAAGGGGCAGAGGGTATCAGTGGAGACATCCAGGGTATAGCAAGAAGATCTAGAAAGATGACACTACAGGCCAGTGAATGACTGGTCAAGATCCAGATCAATGTAAGCCAGGGACTGTCATTCTGTGCTTATAGCATGTCTCTAAATCAGACTGAGCATTAAGTAGATGGTTTCAAGGGCTAGGCAGTCAAGAGAAAGGTCAGAGTATAGCCCAGATGTTTGCTTCTCGGCCGCAAAAGGACCTATCAATGTCTGGGAAGGGCAAGAAAGTGATGCACGCACACTTGAGGCGATCGAAGAAGGAAACAATAGTGTTGACCTGGCGTGCGTAAGTGGGTCACTATAGTGTGTGTGTATTTGTGCTACAATTTACTGCTGGCTGTTCATGGCGAGTGTGAAAGCCAGTAAGACACTTAATGTTGGGAGCAAAATATGTAATGTTTCACTGGACTTGTGCAATTACACATGTACATTCATGTTCCCTCTCTCTCCTTCTTTCTCTCTGTCTGTCTGTCTCTCAAGTGGCTGTATAATTCTCATGTGTGTCATCTCACCGTCTCAAGATCCCCCTGTCAAGCGACAGTGTATGTCTGCGATGAATAATCGAGTGTCAATTGTATTTGAATGTGTGGATGGTTTGGCATGACTACACCAGTTAACACATGTTGAATACATTTGTGTAAAGTGTAAAGAATCTATAAAAGACCCATTTACTGTTCTTCATCTCATATAGTTCCTACCTCAAAAATTCCCACACAGATATTGAAAGATAATTCTGCAGTCCTCACAGGAGGGTTTTTTTTTTCTTTCTTTTTTTTGTGTTGTTGCTAGACTCGGAATTATGAATGTAGTACTAGAAAGTGGGTGAGAGAGAGAGAGAAAGAAAGAGCAAGGGAAAGAAACACCTGACTTCAACGTTACATGTCCACTGAATGAAAATTCCTCACAGGAGATTTGTACCGAGACTCAGAGAGAAGTGTGAACACATCAAATGAAAGAAAGCGAGGGAGAGAGATAGCTAGGAGAAGAAACGCCTGACTTCACCGTCACATGTCCACTGAATGAAAATTCCTCACAGGAGATTTGTAGCGAGACTCAGAGAGAAGTGTGAACACATCAAATGAGAGAAGGTGAGGGAGAGAGATAGCTCGGAGAAGAAACACCTGACTTCACCGTCACATGTCCACTTATTCAAAATTCCTCACAGGAGTTTTGTACTGAGACTCAGAAGTGTGAACACATCAAACGACAGAAAGAGAGGGATCGAGATAGCTCAGAGAAGAAATGCCTGACTTCACCGTCACATGTCCACTTATTCAAAATTCCTCACAGGAGATTTGTAATGAGACTCAGAGGGAAGTGTGAACACATCAGAAGAGAGAAAGAGAGGGAGAGAGATAGCTCGGAGAAGAAACGGCTGACCTCACCATCACATGTCCACTGAATGAAAATTCCTCACAGGAGATTTGTACCCGAGACTCAGAGAGAAGTGTGAACACATCAAATGACAGAAAGCGAGAAGAGAGATAGCTACAAACTTGTAGGAGAAGAAACGCCTGACTTCACCATCACATGTCCACTGAATGAAAATTCCTCACAGGAGATTTGTACCGAGACTCAGAGAGAAGTGTGAACACATCAAATGAGAGAAGGCGATGGAGATAGATAGCTCGGAGAAGGAACGCCTGACTTCACCGTCACATGTCCACTTATTCAAAATTCCTCACAGGAGATTGTACCGAGACTCAGAGAGAAGTGTGAACACATCAAATGAGAGAAGGCGAGGGAGAGAGATAGCTAGGAGAAGAAACGCCTGACTTCACCGTCACATGTCCATCGAACCAAAATGCCTCGGGTTCTTGTTTTCTTACTGACCCACTTTCATTCTATCTTCTCATCCTTCTCATCCATAATAGCTTCTTCTTTTCTTTCTTTTTTTTCTTTTGCCATCCCAAACAAATGAAAAAAAGAGTTGCTAAAAATCTTTGTAACTTTTACCCTTTGGGCATTCAGTTCATTGTTTTGTGTGCTTGTGTGTGAGTGTGTGTGTGTGTATGCATATTCATTATATTGGTATGTATATGTGTGTTTATGTGTGGATGTGTGAGTGTGAGCACTGCTAACTGGATCTTTTTGTCATTGTTGTTTTGTAGCAGGTTTTTTTCTTTTCAGTCTCTGTGAAGATGTTAAGAATCTTGTGCATCTGAAATTGATATCCGCTTTGTGATTTGAAATGCTTGTCTTGGTCAATCCTATCAATAGTATTTTCCTTTTCAATTGACATACTTCTCACTGCTTTTGTGTGTGATATTTCTGGAATTTTTTTTTTCACAGTCACCAAGCATGTGTTATCTGTGCACGTTTTGCACTCTGTGCCACTTGTTATTCATGTGAGAATATTACAATATATTTTCCATACCACCTGTATAAGCACATTTTATGATACCTGTGTAATGAAGCTGTATACCCATATTTGTACACATGCATTTAATTGTCTTTTGGCATATTCCTGGTATTTTTTTTTCAGTGTCTGAGTAACACGGTATGTTTCATTACATTTTTGCTCATTGCTACACATACCTTGTGCCACTTAAATGAACACATTGTACTTGTTCTTGAAAGCTTAAACTTGGAGAGAGCAGAGAACATATTGATTGTTACATGGAATCATTCTCACACACTTTTGTGTTCTGATATTTTCTGTGATTAATTTGATTCCGAGAAGTACATTTTAATGTGCCAAGAATTTTGAATACGATGGATTTAAGTTCATCTTGATTCAATACACAAAACAAAATTGTCTGGACACTGTATGCATGTACCCCATCTACTATTGATTTAAAAAAAAGAAAAGTCTGTTGATATTTCAAAGTTGTCTGCCTAAGAGAAATACCATGTTAGTGTCCAAAATATCCTTTCAGATATCTGGGGACTTGTGTGATATTTTTACGAATAATACCATCAGTTCAATATTTAATAAAAGGAAGAGAGATGGGACTTTATGTTACCCACATTAAATCATTCCCTATCAAAGGTCATTCACCCCACCACTCCAACCTTACCAAACCCAAACCAAACATATCTCATACTATAGGCGACAAGGTATTACCAAATGACATCGTTATTATCGTATAAGCTGTTATTTGTGCGAGGGTTTAATTTTCATGAATTCCGTGCATCACTGTTGGACCGCAAATTCAGCAACACAGGAAAATATCTCAGACTGAAAGGCATGCACTTATGAAGGCCTCCTTGTCAAATTTGCTAAAACAACATCCTGTGAAAATGTCTGTGACCTCCTTATTTGCAAAAATATCTGTATGCAAAAATAACAGCTTATACAGTAATCATCTGTGCACTACTGACCCCTTGTCCTGCTTTTGATATACATGTACGTTCATCCATTCATCCTGCCACATGTAATCTTCTCTTTCATGCAACCATAGGAAATTGGGGTCAAGAGTCTGTGTTGGGTAAGAATTTTTTTTTTTTATTGTCACAAAGGATTGACTTGGATGTTCGTTTTCTCAGAAGGAGAAAGCTATATGACTAGTTGAAACTAGAAATAAGATGATAAGTTAGGCTATTCAAACAAAGAATTAATGCCAGGTGTCAATGCATTTTTTTTTTTTAGGGGAATATGTCAATTAAGTTTTACTTCGCTAACTGTGTTGAGGGGAAATTTTGTAACCAAGAGAAAGACACATGCAATGCTTGTGAAACCGATTTGATGTGTTGATATTCTATTGAAAGAAAAGGAATTCTTAGAAATATGGTGGTGAACATATGACGTTCCACACTTATAAGCTGTGTTGCAATGCCAAGACTTTGAGTGTATGTCTCAATTTAAAAAAAAAACTGTTTACAGTGCATTTTCTTTTTTGATTATATCATTGCATTTCTGTTTATATGATATCCATTTCTGGTGGAATTATGGACAGGAAAACATTGATTCGCTGAAAAAAAGAAAGAATATTGTGAGAGGGTTAAGATTTGGGGCAATGTTTGCCAAAATGGTTCTCTCATTTGCAGCCAGGCAACAGAGATACATGGGCCGTGTTTGTTGTGATATATCAATATACATCCCTGGGTATTCTTAGTTAATAGAAATTAAATGTATGATGTATAGAAGCTGAAGGAAAGAGGTTTAATGTGATCTTTAACAATATGTCTATCACATCTGGGTAAGATATGAAGTAATTGCAGTAAATATTTAAGTGAATGCTCCAGATTTCAGAGAAACTTTGATGACTTGTTGCACAAAATGGTCTC
This sequence comes from Diadema antillarum, assembly GCF_040938485.1. Taxonomy (NCBI): domain Eukaryota; kingdom Metazoa; phylum Echinodermata; class Echinoidea; order Diadematoida; family Diadematidae; genus Diadema; species Diadema antillarum. Next base: position 1,147,474 of record NW_027271809.1, on the reverse strand, counting down.
TTCTACGCATAGCCTGTTTGTTTGTTTGCTTTGTTTACTTTTTCCAGTCATTTTTTTTTCTGATTACCTCGAGCAGAAAAAGAATCCAATCAGAGATTTCAAAAGTACACAGAAATACTGTAATAACTGATGATTTATCTAATATGGACAGTAGTCTTGGAGGATTACAATAAAGACAAAAAGGTGCTGGTATATCATTCAAATTCAGTCAGGCTCTCGATGCACTTTCAGGACCCAGTTAAGATGAAAACAGCACTTTACAAATACTGTTAGTTGTGATTATTACTACAAGTCTAATGAAGTGTTTCATAGAGACTGATGATTTTGTCCAGAGACTCACTATATGTCGCCTACATTATTTTGCTCCTTGAAACCACAGTCATTGGCTGCCATGAAACGGCAGACGATGCCTTCAACCATGGTTAACAGGCAGTCACTGAATGATGAAGAATTGGTGAGTGTGTATTCTTCTGTTTGTGCCCATTCATAAGGAGTGCTTGAGTTACTCGTTTTTTTTTTATTGCTATGTCTATTACTACACATACACTGTATATTCTGTTGTCCCTCTGTCCAATGATAACTGAATATTTTCCCCAGAGGTTTAAAATTTTAAAAAAGACAAATTTTTCATTTTGATGTTTTTTTCCCCAAAAGGTATAAAAGTACCCCCCAATTTTTTTTTGTTTTGATGATTTTTCCCCCAAAAGGTGAAAAAGTATCAAAAAGGTAATTTTTTTCGTTTTGATTAGTTAATGTTTGCAAAGCTGCCAACATTTAAGTGTACTTTGGAAATAATAATGTCCTTATGAAATCAAATAATGACACCTCTAACATATCATTTATCATGCTTTATGTGAACTATATACCCATTTTTAGCCCAAATATATTTTTTTTGCTGTATGAATATTTCATCTGTTTGTTTTTACATCTGTATGTATTCTTTTGTCTGCAGAGGTTGACAGCCCTGCATTTATGTCATCAATATATTGTTGTTTTTAACCAAAAAATAAGTTCTATGGATTTAGACAGATTTGCAGTGGAGATTTCATGAACAAAACAGAATCCTCGTAGAAATGAATGCGGCTCTCTGATCTCTATGGCAAACTTGCTCAGGGCAACATGACACCTGCCACAAAGAAATTTGCATTTGAGATTTTCACTTGACGCAATTTGCCATGATTTTGACAAGGCTTCATTTCAAAGAAGAGAAAAGGGAAGCATGCATGATTAAGATTTACTTTGCATAATAGATGATGACATTTTTCATGAATTGCATTTGTTTGTGTACATGTGTGCGACAACAAAAGAAATTGTGATCACAACACAAAAAGGATGTGCCCTGTTGACTTGACTTTTTTGTAGTTGTACATTGTAGTTTTTCAAGAAAAGGATGAATAAAGCAACCAGATTTGATGCAAAATGCAGCCCATGGCAAAATTTGCCCTATAAATAACATTCTTTGTTTTCTATAACAGGTATTATGAGTTCGCTATTTGAGTATACAGATAAACAGGCCATAAGTATTAGGTCACGTACATTGTAAATATCAATACCGTAGAATGCTAAATTGCAACATATTATTCTGAGTCTGATGAACTAATGCGTATGTAGTTATACATTAATTTCAGACAACTTGCTGTCATTAAGTTAAGCTGTTGTTTTACTCACTGCAGACACCAGAAAAAAATTGAATATCGTTTGTCAATGACACAAAGGTCTTTCAGGTGACTGATTATCTCGTGGGCTATTCTTCTTTTTTTTGTCCCAAAGAAGACAAATGATTGGGGGATATCACAACTTGTTGAATCTATTTTCTCTCTTGTTTCCCTTCATTTTTTTCTATCATGCAATCATCAGAAGAGCCATGTGTACAAGAAAACCCTACAGGCCCTGATCTATCCAATCTCCAGCACCACGCCCCACAACTTTGAGATCTGGACGGCCACGGCCCCGACCTACTGCTACGAGTGCGAGGGGCTGCTCTGGGGTATCGCCCGCCAGGGCGTACGCTGCACCGAGTGCGGGGTCAAGTGTCACGAGAAGTGCAAGGATCTGCTGAATGCCGACTGCCTCCAGCGTAAGTTTCAAACAGTCGTGGCTACCACAAGACACTGGCCGCACCTTAAACTGTACCCCCCTTATTTCCGCTCATCTGGCAAACTTTACTTTGAAACAAGTTACGCGCTGCAAAATTCTTATATTGAAATAGGGACCCCCCCAAAAATCTAGCCTCCACGAAATGATGCAGTGAAATGGTGGTACAATGCAAAAGACGTATATTTTATACCGGTTAGACAAAATACATTTTTGTTTGACAAATCAAATAACTGTAAGCCATGTTTTATTCCTCCTTCCCCCCCCCCCTCCTGTTTGGTTTTAAACACACTCTTGATTTGGGCTGATATTCAGTGTGATTCTCAGTGGATTGTGCCCTCATCTATGATTTGGCCCCAAACTTCCAAGGCTGCCTTCTTTTCCTCTCAGTTTGACAAAAAGAAAACACAAAAGACGATTAAAGCCATGACCAGTCTCTCTTCTCTCATCAGAGTGAAAACTTCCCCTTGTCCTCCCTGCTCTTTCTCCAGTCCAACCCAGTGTTTTCTATCAAAGAATGTGAGAACAACAGACCCCCTCCTAAAATCAGTCTCCCCCTTCCTTTGGATATGTTTTTATATATTTTTTTTTAAACTGATCGACTAACTGCCCTCTTCCGGCCCCAAACTTTTTGACACTTATCCAACTTCCTGAATGCTAGCACCGAGCTTACCCATTTATTTCTTAGCATTCGTATGTTGTCTTTGTTCGTTATTTATTTTCCCCCTTTTTATCATTACTTCTTGATCAGTAAAAAGAAAGCATGGAAATTGACCAAAGTTTTAATCTCTTCTAGTGGTGAGCATTAATCTCTCTTGAAGTTGTTTCCTCATCTTTTTTTTTGTATTATCAATCATGTTCTGCTGAAGTTGAATATTTATCGTGGTATTGATACTGATGAAATACAATTGTGAGCTTCTTGATAATCCTACTGTTAAATGATACAAAACGGAATCCAGATAGAGTGTGTAGTGTATTAATGTCTGTCTCAGGAAAGGAGTTTGCCCCGTATCTCTAGTTATCTCATTTAGTCTCTGTAAATTTGATTTGTACCAGTAATTGACACACATACGTACATTAATTGTAGCTGAGGATTTAAGTTCCCATAATGGCATGAAAGAGAAGTCATCGCTACTGCTTCCTTGTATTGTCTCCATCTCGTTAAACATCCATGAGTCCATGTCTCAACATTGTGCTGACATTTTTTTTTTTCATAACTTTCACATTTGCGGAAGGAGTCTTTGTAGAGCCTGTGATGAGGCCACCCAGAAATCTGCTGCAACTGAATTCCACATTAGAATGAGGGCACTGAATTTAACTATTTTCAAAGACATTTCTGTCAACATCAATTCTCCATACTTCTGGGGGGGGGGGGGTTCAGTTCTCATGGGCTACACCACCTCAGATTTATTGTTGATTCACAATATTCAAGTTTCTCTGTCAGCACAGTAGTTAATGTTTGCAAATGATCTTTGATCTTTGATCTTTGATCTTTGATCTTTGATCTTTGATCTTTGATCTTTGACAGGTACATGTACCTTATTTCTTGTTCAGGATGATTATTCATTGACCTACAAGATATTGGGTGTAAATAATGAACATTAAGCCAAATGATTCCAGGGTGGGGAAATTGCTGTGGATGAAAAAGAAACAAACAAAAAAGCATCATGTAATTCATCATCATTAATTATGATAACCGCTTTTTCATGTCTGTTGGTGTTTTGTGTGTTAGTAGGATATGTGACATAATACATCTTAGACACTAACATTTTAGGAACTGCCCCGTTGCATACAGGGAAAGTGGTAAGCCCTGTACAATATCTGTCGGGATTCCAGAATCTTGTAGGGAATGAGTTTAATGGTCAAGCAGCTTGACCGCAACATACATTTTAGGATGCTAAGAAGTTTGACCATAAGTCGGAGGAATGTCTGTGTTAAAAAAAAAAAAAAAAAAAAAAAAAAAAAAAAACATCTGTGGTCTTGATTTGTAACATTTCACCCATCCCAATATTGTCTTGATGTGGAGATTGCACAAGCATGCGTTCCTTCTACGACAGCGTGGGACTAACGGTAGACACCGGAGCATGCGAACGAGGGGGGAAATATCCCGTCGTAATGTCACATCCCAAACCCCTATCTTTGTTCTGTGTTTGTTGTTTGCAGTTTTCATGACTAAGAAGAACAGTAAGTCCTTTTTAATTTTTTATTCAAAAAACAAAAGGTATAACGAGCATTGAAACAAACTTCCTCACTATCTCTTACCTCACCGTTTTCTGCAATTTTTGAATTCCACCCTTACCCATCCCTTCCCCCTCGTTATTTTCCCCAATGCTGACTATTCCATGTGCCCATTCCATAATAAACCAATCACATTTTAGTTGTCACCTGCGCTTTCATCTATCTATATTTTGCTAAATTTTCATTCAATGATTTGCAACGCATATCTCTCTAATTCTTTTTTTCGTAACTGTGGATGAGATTTGTTGACACCTCATTAGATGCTCTTAAAACTAGTATAAAAAAGGGAACAAGTAGTGTCTAGAAGTCTGCTGTAGAGTAAAATCAGTTAAGGATATTGACCTTCTACTCAAAGTTCACAGAGATTGGAAATTAAAGGGTTAAGATTCAAATCCGTGTTGCCCCCACACTCATTTGGTGGGTTTTTTTCTTTTCATGGCCTCATTTTGAGGTCCAGGACAAAGTTATGAAAAATATCAGTCTGAGCGATTCTGCTTCATGAGATTAAATGCAATGTATTTCCTCCCCTCCCCCTACCCAAATGAAAACTGACTCACTTTGATGTGTCGTGTGTGTGTGCATTGATTATACAGACCGGGCTAGGTGGGCATCCTCAATGATGGCAGAAGGTAGACCACAAACGATGTGATTGGTTCATTGGCATCCCACGCCCCCAGCCCCTCCCATCTCATTCTCCTTCAACTCTCCCCCTTTATACTCACACTCTCTCTCTCTCTCTCTCTCCTCCCCCGCCCCCCACCAACACCACACCTATCTATCACTACCCCCGATAGATCGTCATACACTTTCTTTTACCCCTTATGCTCCAACCCAAATCTTGGCTTCATCTTTCGCTGATTACTCCCCATCATTTTTTTTTTTGCCATGTGGCTCCTTAAAGCTCTAGAATGCAGCGGCAGCCTTTCACTCGGTCCCTGCTCCATGAAGTGCTCCATGGCAGTTACAGTTTTACAATAGATGCAGTTTCTATGGCAACAGCCAGGCTACAAGCCAGACAGCCCTGAGCTTCCGGTCTGTTGCCCCGGTAACTGCAAATGTTGTGTAACTTTACAGTGCAACATTCCGTTGCACACAGGCATTCATGTAGCGGGGGCAAAGAAGTTAATTATTACTAAGTACCACGATCGATGTGCCACATCAAGTTTGCTGCTTGTTTCCCTTTAAGATACACCCTAGATACCCCCTCCCAAACCCACTAAGATGACTTGTGTTTCTTCATTTTCACCTGAAAGGTTAAGTTCTAGGCTTGCATAGCTCCTCTTTAACTAGACAATTTCTCTGCCATGCTGTTTGACTGACAAGTTTTTTATTCAGCATGCGTCTTTTAAATCTTAGTGCATATTTTCTTCATGCGTGTATGGCTGTAGCACTTGCTACTAGAAAGTCTGCATTTTATAATCTTTTCTTTGTAGCTCTTCCAAGGGTATGAATTTAACTCAGAAAACACATACCACTTACACTAGCAAACACACACACCACACACATATACGCACACACACAGAATGTCTATTCTTTCTGTTGCTGTGTGTCCTACTGTGAGTTTGTTGCACACATATACATACATGTACTAGGGATCTTGGTCCTATCATAAAGTTCAGAGATTTATTCATCTCTTCTTTTTTTGTTCTTTTTTTTTTTTTGGGGGGGGGGGGGGATAGACTCTCTGCTAAATAACATTGACATTGGAATTCCAAAGAGTGGCAGTCTTCAGAATGCTTACAAGTATTATCCATCCTGAAAGTAAATCCAGACATTCAAATTGTAGCTGCAGAATTCCAATTGATTTGATTTCCTTTTGGTTTATCAAACATTCATTAAACATAAATTTCCTTAATACATAGCAAAGGAATGGTACAGAGTATGATCCTACAGTTCAGAGCGATTTACTTTATGAAACACATTATTTCATAGTCTTGGGAAAAACAGTTTGACAAGAGAAAAGAAAAAATGTGGGAGACCATCTTGTTTCATAGGAACTTGCACCATAATGTCCCCAAATCCCAAATCATAATCAATTGAGCAATAAATGATGTTGAAAGTTTTTGGGAGGTGATTCAGTCTAAATTGATTTGTTTTTAGCATTTTCACTTTTGAATAGACAACAATAACAAGAAGACAAACATGACAAAATGTAGTTTGAACAAAATATTAAATTTGATGTGTGAATATGAAATAGTGGTCAGTCCCAACTTTGTGTGCAGTAGTCATTTCTTGTACCAAAAGTGGAAAAATTGTGATGTTTAAGACTTTCTTCTTTTTTTTTTATAGTGTGCAAATTTTCTAGTTGACAACAAATTAATACAGTGTAGTGTTGATTGTTTTGCTGTTGGCCTTGCTTATTCCATGCGCTACTCTCTCTTCATTTCAAATTTGTATCAGCAAATGATGCACGCTGTTTTCCACCAGATGCTATTTTGTTCTTTTTTTTTTTGTTCAAACATCTTTTAAATTGTGTATATGTTTCAACTTTTCTCTCATTTCTGACAACTGTGTTAAGTTTAATGACATCCATGCCTGGTTTTATGTTGAAAGATGCATTAATTTTTCATTGCTTTGATATAACTTTGAATTGTGTCAAGATATATTGTGTCCAATTTTGTCAATTCTCTTGTTGTTGATGTTATATGTATGTCTAGATGTTGCATTCATGGAATTGATGTCAATATTAGATTGATAGTATGCCACACATATCAGGATTTATTTGCACATATGTTGCTTATATAATTTTGAGAAGTATATACTTTTTATTTTGTATAATGTGCATGGAATATTGTTTTTCAAAATTTCAATATAATCATCACTTGTTAAATAGATATGTATTTATTTAGACATAAAAAGGATTAGATACTTGAGAGAAATATTAGCGAATTTGACCTGCATTTGCCTGATGATATTTGGTGGGTCAAAGTTGCAAAGTTGAATATGACCTGGAATGATAATGCTGTTAGGTGTTTACAAGGACATCTAGGCAAGATATGAAATTCTGACCCTCTTTACGGTATCAAGCGGCCTCCTCACAAGATGTTAAGGATCTCATAACGATCAGGTTGATTATTTTCCACCCCACATTTGGACAAAATTGTTTGATAATAAAAACAACAAAAACAGAAAGCTGTGAAAATTTTCGATTTCAAAAGGCTTCATGGTTAGTAGGTTAGTTCCCTTCTACCTCAGTCTTTTTGAGAATCTCCCCCTTCCCTGCCCTTCCAATAAAAGATTTATCACAGTGATATATGTAAAGCAATTCTCAGCAACAGCATCTTGTTGTATTTTTTTTTTCTTTTGTGACAAGATTTCATCTTAATGTGGTTGTGGCTAGTACTATTGGCGCACCATTACATTGAATGCCACCCTGGTTTCAACAAGGTCCAAAGCTGCATAGTAAAACTGTCCACGGGAGGGCATAGTTGTCCCTACTAAACATTTTGCAATTACCGGATGCCAAGAAAATTTGCTTTATTACCTTTAAAAATCATTGTGTTCTTTGTTTGTTTGGTACGTTCTCCTAATTCTCCGCTTCCCCAACGTGCATGTGATTGCGATGAGTGGCGGCCGTGTTGGCTGGTGCGGGCCGTCCACCACATGGTCATGATCCCCGCCATCCTCTGGGGTCACAGGTCGCCCGATGCGGACCGTAGTCTGGAAGAGGAGGCAGACCGTTTCGCCGTGATGATGGTCACGGAGGACACTGATGATTTCAGTGCGGTGGTGGAGGAAGAGGAAGAGGAGGAGGAGGAAGGGGAGGAGAAGCAGAGAAAGAAGAAGAAGAAGAAGGAAAAGAGAAAGGAGGAGGAGGAGGTTGATGAAGATGGAATCATGACGGAGGAGGAGGAGATAGGAGATATTGATGCGGAATGGGCGGTAGTGGATGAGGAGCCGGAGGATGGTAACTTCTGTCGGTGGTGGGATCCGCTTGCCTTGCAGCCTGAAATCGAAGGTTCTACAGTACTTCTCTTTGCAGTAGTTGCCAGCTCAGTCTAGACTCTCAGACTTGCATTCCACTATAAATCATTTTTGATTGGTTTTCCAAGGGATGACAGACTTTCTCACTTTCCCATTATTCCCCTGTCCTGCGTCATTTCTTCATTTGTCATATCGCTCATTGGTTCTTTCAAGGGGTGTTGAGGGCCTGCTCTTTGCAAACTAGTAGTCGAGTATGTTTTCTTCTTTTATTTCATCCACATCAGATTTTCATCACACTGTTCATTAGCACTCTCAAAGATTTGCATGTCAAAGTGCAAATAGGTAGATGGGATGGAAAAAAAGGGGAAATCAATCTATGAAATTAATTCATAGTCATTTTCACTTTCACATCACGTACCACCAAGCAGTAGGTGGTTCTTTTTCTTTTTTAAATAAAACTGCTACTCTCATTTCATCTGCTGATTCTTTGCATCTTTAAATACTAGAACCGACATTTCAGCATGCAATGCTGATAAGTTTCATTTGTTTTCATCACTCGATATATCATAAAGACTTGGAGCTGATGTCGAAGAATGGTGAAATTTGCACTAGCTTTAGTAGCCTTTAAAGCTGAAAGTTTGATATCATTCGCTGTCTATAAAAACTAAATAGAAAAATCAATTTATTGGCAGAGGAAAATGACTAGTATATTTGTGATGGAAATACGTTATAGGTAATCATTGTGGTGCAAAAAGGTAACCACTGAATTATATTGCCCCCAAAAAAGTTTTGAACTAGTAGAAATTGTGCAACATAAATTACATAACAAAATCTTCTAAATCTTTACTGCTGTAATACTACAAAGAAATTGATTAGAAGGCATGTAGGAGGTTAATGTCCAAATTCATTTTTTTTTTTCAGAGCAAGAATGCTAATGAGGTCTTTCCATTTAAACCCATGATCAATAGGTGATCATGATCATGTTTTGAGCAGTTTGGATTAAACCCAATTTGAACTTTACGGTTTGTATGAGAATCTGTTATTTCTTACTTATATTTTGGGCTGAGCATCTTGGTCTACTTCATATTTCCTTTGAGTAATCTTACCTTCTTGTTAGGGACCACCTCATTTTCCTTGAGAATATATATAATGGATGTTTCCGGAAATAAATCACTTTGTTGCGCAGTGAAGACTAAAATTTGCTGCCATTGCTACTGCATGTCATGCTTTAGATTTGGAGTCCATTGATCAGGGGAAAAAAGCAAAAACATCTTTGCCCAGCTTTATATTACCCCCCAAAAAATGGGGAAAAAATGAATGAATGAATGAATCAATCAATCAATCAATCAATCAATCAATCAATCAATCAATCAAACATACTTTCCTATCAGAGCAAATTTGTAAGCATTCAAGGAGCAGTAACTCCAGTAGCTTTACCTAATTTTTGTGCATATGTCTGTGTGTATGTACAACATGAAGAGGACTATTAAAGTGTAGATCAATGCCTTTACATGATATTGAGTTTGTACACCAGAAGAAAAACAAACTTTTTAACATCCGTCCATGTTCCTTTATCCCAGAATTCACAAGAACGCTTCACAAATGATTCATGATGAATTAGAGATATCGATGAGAAATACCTTGAAATACCCTTACACTTGACTGGCATGTCATGCAAAGATCTTAAGTCTACTATCTTTCCACACTTCAAATTCACACAAGTTTCCTGTTAACCCAAAATGGCTTGATGCCTTGCGGTGCACTTCATTCTTGATGTCAGTGGATGTTCGTCAGCCAACAGCCAGAGGAGACTTTGGAGTGCTCAGAGTCCTGTGGTAAGGTGCATTCAGGCCTGTGGTTTGCTGGATTTGGAGTTCCAGTCTTGTCGTTTTGATGGGTGTTGGTTTCAACGTTTGGATGGGGAGGAGATTTCCTTTGGATTGGCTGCTTTGCAGATGCTTAACAGCAGAGCTGATGGGAGCTGGGCGCGATGCTGGATTGTACTGCCAATGTATCCCTGTGTGGTGTGTTCGAGTGCTGAGAAAAGTGCATGCTGCTATTGAAAGATGCACCAAATCAAGAGATTTCTAGATGAAGTCCAAACAAAAGATATGTCTCATACCATACAGTTTTCTCTGTTGCTGTTTTCTTTTTTAATCATATCAATTCTCATACAAGTGCAGATATAGCCTATATCTAGTGTGTTCCTTTTTCTTCTCTGTCGGTTTTGTGCCCTGTGGTTCTTTGGTCGGTTAACTGCATTTTCAGGTCTGCATATAAACAGGGGGGCATTTCATGAAGCGTTTTGGTCGGATATTTTTCTGAAAAACTGTTACAAGCTACTGAAATCCTTGCATCTGATTGGCTGAGAGCAAGTTTGTCCGACAAAGTTGTCGGACAAAATACTTCATGAAATGCCTCCCTGGTTGACTGAGGCCAACTGTAAATTCATCATCTAGTTTAGCATCATGCACAAGTGGCTAGAAAATTGAAATGAAAGATGATTCAAATAACTGATAGATATAGTGCAACAAGACCATATGTTTCTGTCTCTGTCCTATCATGTTTGTATGCCTTCTGATTCTGTGATCAGCTTGCTGCATTTCTGGTCTGGAAAGAAGCAAGTTTGGTCAAGGGCCACCTTGCTACAGATGTACAACTGGTTTACATACATTGTGTTGCACTAAATGGTGATGATAATGATGATGAACCAAACAAATACATTAGAAATAGTGTACTGCTGCTTGACTCATATTATGCTCTTCTGTAGTGTGGTTATTTCATATTGCCACTTTTTCCCAGGCATCTGCTTATTGTGTTTCATCCCAAGTCTACAAATAAAGCAAGCAGGTAGAGGCAAACTTGCAACATGAAGTTTATTATCTTGTTTTTATAGGAAAAGGGACCATCCAAATATATCCCAGAAGTTGTGCAAATGTTGCAATGTTCAGCTTGTGCTCCACTATGCTACTCATTTCTTGTTTCTGTGTGTTGCTGTTTTGTGAATTTCTTTCTGTCTAAAGTTTGAGAATAATCAAATAAACATGATGCTTAGCATGTCATGCTATTGATTACTTTTACCGGTTATTTTTTGTTGTTGTTGTTGTTAAAAGGGATATTGTATTTGCTATGCATGTTTCTCTTACTGATATTGCAAACCTTTTTATTCTAAAAAAAAAAAAATACTTGTATATCAAAAGAAAAAGAAGATGGCACTTTTACAACTTGCAATTGAGATTTCAAATATACAGGGATGCATTGAACGATAATTGGAGCTTGGTTTCTTTACATATCTAAATTTTTAAGTAAAAAAGGTATTCTATAAGCCAGTAATCATGATTAATTCTGTGTATGGCTCATCTTAGCTAGAGGGCAGTTAATGCTGCCACAGAAGCACACAAAAATTGCTGCTCTGATATACATGTAGTAAGATTCAGAAATGGAAAGTCAGTCACATTTTTCGGAAATAATGTAGCGCTGTCTTCAAGAATATGCTTCATGGTGTCACATCTGAATGGGCCTCTTTAGAGAAGGATTTCACATTTGTGGGTGTCGCTGTTGTTGTTACCTTTTTTCTTTATTTTTCCTGTGGCCATCTACTGCAATAGTTCAATCAGTTCTAATATTGGGTATGCCTTTCATTGCATGAGCTGCTCTCCAGAGAATGTCAATTTATAGTTGCACAAGAAAATGTGCATATTTTTCTTCATAAACCATATTAGAGTGACTGCTTTTTCATATTCCATTGCAGATAACTATTTTGTTGCTTCTTTTATGCATGTGGAGCTCATGTTGTCTTGATTTTTTTGTTTTTTTATTTCTTTTTAATTTTGAGTGTATAATGTTTTTATTCATTTGTCATTGATACCATCTGGTGTAAGTCATACATGCTGTGTTTTTGTTTGCCATTTTAAGAATTGTATTGCATATTTTGGAGTCACTTTCTTCCATAAAGGAAATCAGAAGAGCTTATTTGATTAGTGTACATCCAGCCTCGAATTGTGTTGTGATACGCACACAAATGTGAGATACAAAGACATGTTCGTGATATGCACGCTTGATCTGTCACGCACAGATTATCACAATGAAAAATGTAGGATAATGAATCAGAATTGTAGAAGGCAGTTCATGTGATTATTAGGTCACGAGTGGTATTATGTCATGACTTCTCAACAAGTTTTTTTTTTCTAGAAAGACTATTAATCAGACAGCCATGGATGTTGTCAACCAAAAATGTTGTATTTTAATAGTGAGAGCACTGTTTGTGTTCTGCAGTCACTTACAGTGCATCTTTTAAAGTAGCAATTTGACATGGAGTCTCGCCAGGGGCAGCTTAAAGATACTTGAGGGATCCACACTCGCCCCTTATGAGTCGGCCAATCAAAGCACTTGAACAGAACACATCGAAGTGTTGTTGAAGAGTGTAACCCAATACTTCTGGATATGTAGTGGCTCCTGTACAAGATGCATGGGGATATCAGAATCTTGTGGGAAAAGAGTTAACTAAACTCTAGGAAATTTAAAAAAAAACACCCACACAGTCTTCTGCAGATATAAGATATAGGATGGTAGAATTGTGCCATCACAACCATCATATCCAGGGTAAGTTGTGTACCACTGTCTGTGTTACTGAACAATATTGTTGTACCCAAGTTCGCGAAACCGACAAGAGCTGTCGGAAAGACGGTGGAATGACTGAAAAATGTGGGTTTCTTGCTCGTGTGATTGTAGGAGCGGCGGAGAAGAGTTCCAAGCATGGGGCGGAAGACAAGACGCAAAACATCATCATGGCCATGAAGGACCGGATGAAGATTAGGGAGAGGAACAAGCCCGAAATATTTGAAATGATACGGTGAGACATGAATTCCATGACACTTTAATATCTACTGTAAAACATGATATATTGGCGGCATGAAATTTTCGCGAATTGGAGCTGACGGCTTTTTTCATGGCATGAAATTTTTGCGAATTGCCACTGGCGTTCAATGCATATAGTGTAGACAAGAACTTTGGCGTGCATTTTAATTTCGCGCATCTTGGCACTCGCAAAATTCACAAAAATTAAAATGAATGTGAACATTCCTTGTTTTACAGTATGTGGAACTTATGAATCCATCAGTTGAATGCATTATGTTTGTTGCTTGTGATAATTCTGTAATGGTGGCAGAAAACATAGCATATCATGTGGTTGGAACTTAAAGGACAAGTTCACCTTCATAAACATAAGGATTGAGAGAATGTAGCAATATTAGTAGAACACATCATTGAAAGTTTGAGGAAAATCAGACAATCCGTTCAAAAGTTATGAATTTTTGAAGTTTTTGTGCAGTACCCGCTGGATGAGAAGACTACTGCAGTGTATGAATAACTTAGATGTCACATGCGTACAACAATATAAGGAAAATATAAAGAGAATTTCACAAAATTCCATCTTTTGAAAAAAGTACACATTCCCCTGACTCGTTACCGATAAATGTTATGGGTAATATTATTCCCCCTGCCTTTAGAAAGAGGCAAGTCAATTGCTCTTTTATTATGCGAAAAAAGTGAAAATATGTTGAATTTTCTTTTATATTTTCTTTATACTGTTGTACGCATATGACTCACAAGCCGTAGTAGTCTCCTCATCCAGCCGTTCCAACACAAAAATTAAAAAAATTCATAACTTTTGCATCGATTGTCCAATTTTCCTCAAACTTTCACTGATGTGTTCTACTAATATTGTTGCATTTTCTCAATCCTTATGTTTATGAAGGTGAACTTGTCCTTTAATGTCCAGTATCAATGTCATTGATATCAGTAGAGTTATCAATGCCAGAGTCAACATGATAACAATATGACAGCACCACTGTCAATATCAATATTTCACTGTGATATTTTGACATTCTCGTATGTTCACTACTGATTGACTCTGTCTCACTGCAGTATGTTGGCTTGTTCCCAAAGTATCTTGAAAAATATGCAAGTTGTATGAACTAGGATCAATCAAGTGATGTTTGATAATATTCACCTGGAGAAATGTTTCATAAGCATACAAATCACCTGGAATGTCAATTATGGAGGCATAAGATGAGATGTTGTTCCAGAATTATGTTCCATGCAACAGGTTTCTCTCCAACTCGGGTACGAACTCATTCCGTGAAATCCCTTATTGCTTTCATCCCCACAGGGAGGTATTCAACGTCCCGCCACAGGCCCACTCGGGCCACATGAAGGCGGTCAAGCAGTCGGTGCTGGACGGCACGTCCAAGTGGTCAGCCAAGCTCGCCATCACCGTGGTCAGCGCTCAGGGTCTCATCGCCAAGGACAAGACTGGGACGAGCGACCCCTACGTCACTGTCCAGGTGGGCAAGGTCAAAAAGCGGACGCGCACCGTGCAGCGCAACCTCAACCCCGAGTGGAACGAGAAGTTCTTCTTCGAGTGCCACAACTCGTCGGACCGCATCAAAGTCAGAGTCTGGTGAGTGGCGGTCACGTACGTGCAGAGGAAGGCAGAATCCTCTGATGTGGTGATTGATGTCGATGATAAATTCAAGCAAGGGTCTTCAGATGTTGTGATGATGTCTGTGATTGATGCTGGTTGTCATGGTGATTGGGGTAGTGGTGCCAGCGAGAGCCTCTCCAATGTGGTGATGATGTCAATGATTAATGGCAGTCGCCATGGGGATGGAATTGCTGGTAGTTGTGATGGCTACAGTGATGATGGTGAAGGTGACTGTGGTTTGGTGATAACATGTGCTATGATGGGGTAATATTATGATTTGAGTTTTTGATTTGCTTCCAGTGATACATGCTTCAGGTGAAGTTGATCATGATTGTATTGATGGTGGTTGTCAAGGTAGTGATTATATTTTGTTGGTTTCATGGCTGAAGTAGTAACAATTAACTATGACAGTAATTACAGTTGTACCCAGGTAGTGCTTGAGTTATCATTAGTTTCCAGTGACATGTACCATATTTGATGGCAGTGGTACAGGAATTAAAGGATAATATAGTGGTGCTGTTTATTGATAAATTTGATGATGAAAGGGATAATAATGATGTTGGTTGTTGGAATTTCATCTTCATGATTAAAGTGAAGTTAGGATATTGTGGTCTGGATGGTTTGGTTAAGTGACACTGACAGTTTGGTTTTGGTAGTTGGAAATGTCCTCCTCTTCAAATGTCCTTCTCTTCCTCCTGCAGGGATGAAGACGATGACTTGAAGTCCAAGCTGATGCAGAAATTGACGAGAGAGTCGGACGACTTCTTGGGTCAGACCATTATCGAGGTCCGGACGCTCAGCGGTGAGATGGACGTCTGGTACAATCTCGGTAAGTTGGGAACAGAATTCTGTACCTCTGGTGCTGGACTGTGCTGGTCAGAGTATTTTTCAGCAGCAGATTAGATTCCACTGCATGCAAATTATGCGTCCATACATCTAATAAACTGAAGATCTTAATTATGATCTCTTGACATTACATAAAAGTTGCTTACATTGGCAGTACTAATATCTATATTTATATTTCTTCTGTTTATTGTCAGTGCAGTCTATTTCTCTGATGCAGACCTCCTGTGGGAGAAATAACATAAATGAGTATTAGATTATCATTCAAGTACTACTGAGAAAATGTGAGTCATGGTAAGATAGGTACATATATGTATCTGCAAGGACAATATACTTGGCATGACTTCAAAAGGAGAGTTGAATCTTGTTATATGAAACAGCATCCCCTGTAATCAGTTGTCGTACATTTGTTGGCTTCTCTGCCCTTCGTGTAGTTAATCACGCAATCTCAACATTGAAGGATAAATGGTAAAGAGGGGATCGTGCGGCAACTTTCCCATCCCCTCGGTCTTGTCTTTTGTATATTATTGGCTTGATTGCCAGTGAGCTCGGAAGCTGTTATGTATTAATTGCTCCCCGTTGCCATGGCAATCTTTCAGAGAAGCGGACAGACAAGTCGGCCGTATCGGGAGCTATACGTCTGCACATCTCGGTGGAGATCAAAGGGGAGGAGAAAGCGGTGGCCCCCTACCACGTACAGTATACCTGCCTGCATGAGGTGAGGGGGTGGTAGCCACTCCACAAGCTGTCACATAAATCATTACTTTGCATTCTTTTAGATGGGAGGGCGCTCTTCTGTTGTCTCTTTTCTTCCCTTTAATGCAACTTCTGTACCTAACAGGCCAACGATCCTGTAATTTTTGCCAAAGTTGTTACGTTTTGATCACTTTTGTAGCAGATTCTTGATTTGCAGCATACTATTGCCCCAGTGAAGAAAAGTGGGATATTTGTGAGAACTCCACATTCAACACTCACACTTTAATAGTATTATAAAGAGTTCTGTAAACAAAAGGCACACACGCATCGACTGTTTTTCTTCTTTTTTTTCTGCTGCAAAAGAGGAATAACTTTTACCTGGTGTAATCTTTGTAATCTAGTCTGAACTAACAATAATATCCTTGCCTCTGTTCTTAAACTTTTGTAAAAGAATGTGAGTGTCTCATTCATTCTGTCCTAACTCTTATTTCTCCCCCACCCCACAGAATCTCTTCCATTTTCTCAGCATGAAGGAGGGCGGCAACGTTAAGCTGCCGTCGGCGAAGGGGGACGACGCGTGGAAGATCTACTTCGACGAGACCGCCCAAGAGGTGGTGGATGAGTTTGCCATGAGATACGGCATCGAGTCCATCTACCAAGCAATGACGTGAGTACCAGCCAAAACAAAACAAAAGAACAAGAACAAACGAGGAAAAAGGCTGCACAATGAGTGAAACTTGCAAAACTTTATAAACCAGTTGCCGATGATTACCATCGCTTGTATTCGCAATCCTCTTGAAGTAGTACATGGTAGATTACAGAGGTTCTCTTTTACAAAGCCTTGGGGCAGTCATGATGGAAAAGAGAGCAGTAGACATTCAATGCTAATCACGCATTTCTTGAGGTTCATTTACCTGTTTCAAATCATGGTGTCTATCTTGTATAAATTTACTCTTATATGTACGCCACGAAACACATACCATAGCATTCTATTTTCCCCTCTGTATGCATGGATGTTATAGGAAGTAAATTATGTATGTTTTATTAGGTATGTTTGTTTATTTCTTTATTTTTTGAAAAAAAAGTGATATAAGTGTAATGGACCGAAACAGAGATTGATGAAGAAACTGTGAGGAGAGCTGATGCTGACGGGAGGCTTATTCTGGGTTGGCAGAGGATCAGTTAGACAAGATTTAGATGGGCATGGCATGAAGAAGAGAAGGAGACTGGGATGCGACTGACCCCCCTCCCCACCCCCCCCCCCCCACCCCCCAAAAAAAAGAGGAAAAAGAGGAGGATTAGGAGGAAAAAAGTATCTCCAATTTCTCCTGAAGATAGAAGATGGAGAATGTTAGTTGAACAGATGAGGAGAGTTAAACTTTTTATGAAAGCTACATGCAAATGATAGTGGCAGAGTACGATTGAAATAGAAATATATATCAATAAAATGTGAGTAGATGAATATAAGAGACTGAAAAAACAGGAGTGGATGTGTGTGATACTTTTGCTGATGACATATCCATGTGACTGACGAGGTCTCTTCTTTGATGTCTTTTGTCATGCACCCCACAGACATTTTTCCTGTCTTTCATCAAAGTACATGTGCTCTGGCGTACCGGCCGTCATGAGCACATTACTAGCCAACATCAACGCCTTCTACGCACACACCACGGCATCCTCCGCTGTCTCCGCAAGTGATAGATTCGCTGCATCAAATTTCGGCGTAAGTACGGCCTATCACTGCAAGTGTGCGGCGCCATGCCGTCCAGTTGACTCTCTCATCATGTCTGATGTGTGGCAGCTGACAACTTTGACAAAGTTTCCTAAGTCATGGTATTTTGATTTTCACAAAGATGTCGCTGAAACAAACTAATCATGCAATTCAGTGATGACAATATAATCTTTTCTGTGTAGCACCCTGCAATAGAGCTGAATTTGAACACACACAAAATAAAAGAATATTTGAAGATATATTCTCAGGTCTTCTCGTAGTGATTAAGCAGGATAGATCTGCACAACATAAACAGAAGTCAGCTATTATAGCCACAAATGAAACCTAATTTGGTAGAAATTGCCATGTAGGTACTATTTAATTAACCTGATAGTAGAAACACTGTGCATCTTCAGGTGACAGACAGACATCTTATGCTCTCAGGTGAAATAAGACCAAATAATTTGTATTTTCATTGCTGAATCAGAACTATGTAATATCTCAAAATATGGCTAGATTAGTACCACTTATCCCGCAAGACATTGGGTGAATTTCATCAACTTTGTAAAAAATATTCACTTGAGCAAAGATTTGTTGTTGGTGTTGTAAATCTTTTGTGGCTACTCTTGATACAGTTTTAAGAAATTTTAAGCAAGAAGCTGCAGAATTGCTTTCTTAGGAAGATATTGAATGAGTAGAACTTGTGCTGCAATCAGAGAATAGGTCACGCAAAGGTCACTCATCTCAACATGACGACTTGTAACTTTCTGTGAAAAATATTCATGCACAGTATATATGGCAGAGGTGGGAATTTGACTGAAGTGTTATGTACCTCCAATTAAGAGTATAGCTTTAATCCATACCATTTATGTCTTTGTTTGGGTTTATTTCTTTTTTCTATAATGATCAATAGATACAATGTGTTCAATGTATTCAGAAAGACACGTGTGTCTATGTGTATAATTTTAGCCGCCCCACTCCTTCACATTTCTGATATGAATTGACAATTCATTTCACTATTTCCTCTCTTGTGCATTGCAGAAAGAAAAATTTGTTCGTCTTCTAGATCAACTCCACAACTCGGTCCGGATAGATCTCAACTCCTACAGGGTGAGTTATAGTATGTTACAGATGTATTGATATTCATGTAGATGTAAGACTTGTATTTGATTGTAGTGACTAATCTTTCATGTATTTACGAAAGTGTCATCAATATCTGTCTGTTGTGAAAATATGAAATTCTTGTAGGAGTTCCAAGCTCATGTATCAGTATTTCAGTTTAGGCTGTTCTGAAGCACAACTGTAGCTAATGTAAACCCACACATAATGAGGTGGTTACCAAATGCATCAGTTCAAATTAGAAAATGGGCTTGCTTAGGATGAGTATATACTGTATACACCGAATATTTCGTGAGGTTTTTATTTTCGCGAATTTCTCGAGTCAGGAGCTATTCGCGGAAATAATGACTCTGATCTCGATATGAATGTGATGCACATGTATACATTTCTCCGTTCAGTACAGTATTCCACGATCACCAATTGAACCACTCGCGAAATCGTTGGGAAGTCCTGATTCACGAAAATTTAGACTTGCTAAATATATGGCGTATACGGTAATGTGTTGATTGAAAACTTTTCCCCCTCTTGGCCTACAGAACAACTTCCCAGCAGACACCCCAGACAGACTGGCTGACCTCAAGTCTATGGTAGACCTCTTAACAAGTATTACTTTCTTCAGAATGAAGGTAAGAAAATCAACTCTCCTTATATCACTTTATTAGTGTCAACCAGTTGCTGTAAAACATTATATATTAGCGGCATGAAATTTTCATGAATTAGAGCCGATGGCCTTTTTCACGGCATGAAATTTGTGTGAATTGCCACTGGCATTCAATGCATATAGTGTAGACAAGAACATTCGTGTGCATCTTAATTTCGTGAATTTTGGCTTTTGCAATATTCATGAAATTAAACTGCACGCGAACATTCCTCGTCTTACAGCAGTTCGACCAGAGATGGATTTTTTATTTCTTTCTTTTTTTGTCGTATGACCATATGACCACAAATAATTGTACTTGGGAATAATGAGTAGATCTTAATGGTAGTAAGGAATACAGTTGCTTAGTTATCAGCCAAGACTTAATTTTTATGATATTCTAATGCACCAAACCAGTTGGTAGAGTTGTGACCTAGTTGGTGATGTACATATGTACCAGTGGTAATCCCCATAGATATTTTGCACACATGGTCATGACAAGTATCATTCTGAGGTGACAATGTGAAATTTTTAAAGTTCCATAATTCTCCCACTTTCATGTATCATAAGTAAATGATAGGGTTGTAATGAATACAGTTGCTTAGTTATCAGCCCTTACTTGATTTTTATTGTATCTTAATGCACCAAACAGTTGGTAGAGTTGTGAGTTGATGATTACCTGCGGTAAACCCCATATATATTTTGCACACAAGGTTATGACAAGTATCATTCTGAGGTGAAAATGGGAAATTTTGAAAGTTCAATAGCTCTCTTACTTCAAGTCCAAGTTTAATAGAACTTCTACCAGTCTCTTTATTTTGTTTTAATCTATTGATTAACCCTTTTTTGTGCTTTGAGTGCTTATTGACACAGAAGAAGAAAAAAACATAGCACTGTATACAGTATATCCAAAAAAAAAATTACAATCAGATTTTCGCATTGATAACACCCAATATGATTAAACTGTCTAAATGCTACTTCAGGGTCCTAAAATATAACATCTTAGCACTATTTGGCAGAAAACCCCATTCAATTTGGTTGAGAGATCACAGAGAAATGTGGATTGTTGTAAAGCATGTCATGAGTCTGATTCTTCCAAGTTTAGCACTTGGATGCTCTTGTGTGTGAACACAATATAGACAGAACTTGGAGGGAAGAGATTCCTGACATGCTCTACAAAATTCCTCATTTCTCTTTGACCACTGAAGCAAATCGAATGAGGTTTTCTGTCAGATGTGGGCAATGAGTTATAGTTTCATACCCTAAAATTGTATTTGGATTGATTCACTATTTTTAAAGTTATCATTGCGGAGTGTCCCGTTGTAATTTTTTTTTTTTGACATACGGTACACTGTCCAAATTCCCTGGCACAGAAAGGGTTAAAGTGTGGAAACGTGTGGAATGACTTGTGATGCTGCAATACAGATCAATATGCATCAAGGTTTCTCTTTGACCACTTCACACTCCCAACCAACGACAGGTGCAAGAGCAAGCTAGTCCCCCTAGAGCTGCCTCGGTGGTGCTGGGTTGCGTCAAAGCGTGCCTCCAGTCGACCTACGACTACATCCGCGACAACTGCTTTGAGCTGTTCCAGCGCGAGTTCCAGCCGGACCAGCCCATCAAGCAGCCAGACCCGGCCGACGACCCCAACGGGCCCCGCAGCCTGGAGTTCTGGACCAAGATGATCTCCCTCATCGTGTCCGTCATCGAGGAAGACAAGACCACGTACACGTCGGTGCTCAACCAGTGAGTTTGGAGTCACTTTCATCTTGTCTTTAACCCTTACCATGCTTTAAGAGAATTGTGTAATTCAATTTACTTACAACAACAAAAAATAGGAAGTAGATGAGCAAAAGTGCATAAACATAATTACTATACTAAAACTGGGTGTTACACTTAATTAATGTAGGAGCGAGTATATGCATTTCATATGTTCATTTCTGGTTTTTACCTTTTATGCAGAGTACAAACAAAAGAAAATACCATAATTACCATGTCATATGTGACTGTCATATTACTGTATGTGCCATGTATGTTCTATAGAAAGAGGGCCACTACAGCACATTACACCGTTCTTGCAAAAATCAATTTGCAAGTCCCAGTTCACGAAATATTATGCTTACTAAATATATAGCTCACACAGCATGTGTATGAGATTTTTTTTTTAGGCAGCGAGTCAACATATAATTGCAGCATGTCAGACAATAGTGGCAAGGGGAAGCTACAGTATAATGTTTTGATTGTTCAAACTGGCATCTCCCAACACACTTTCAATTTGCGACAGATTCCCCAACGAACTGAACGTTGGCCAGTTGTCGTCCACCATGATGTGGAGTGAATTTGCCAAAGATATGAAATCTGCTCTCGGGGGTAAGTATTAGAATGATCCAAAGGTCTATATCCTTGTTTGTTTGGCTTTTTATTTTGCTCTCAATGGGTTTATATCAGCAGATCATCCTAACCAATTCATAGTTGTGTGGTACAGTTGATATTTCCTGAAGTTCATGGATAATTATCACTGTTTAGTGACAGTTGTGTGGGTAATGACTGGAATATGTTGGAGAATGTATGAATTTGAAGTGGTTTTTTTTTTTGTGTATAGTGTGTTTGTGTATGGATGGACATTTTGAACAGTGTAATACAAGTGTATCTCTTCAGACATTCAGAGTCCCATAAGATATGATGGGTACTACAGTGTACATCACATGGATTTTTTTAATGCAAATAATAGCCTATTACGAGGTGCTGCTTTGATATTTATTCATCTGGTGGGTATAACATGTTTACTTGCTCTATCTTCTGTTTAGTTTTATGCTAAGCAAGAGTACTCAGAAAAGTTCATGATGTTTCTAATAAATTTCTATACACTGTCAGAGGCATTACCTACTATCTATGCTGCTTAGATTCCCTTTTTCTTCAGATTAATTGATTGCATTATGAAAGTGTCTTCATATCTGCCTAATCCAGGTATATGTAGCAAACATCGTCCACTACCCAAGTACCTAGAAGGGCGTTAATCACTGCGCAAATCTTGTGCACTAAGCACCATTTTGCATCTTAACCAAGAGTGCATCTTTAATCTCCCATAACGTTTTCACTCCACCATAGAGCATGACCAGCAGAGGAGGTGTACTAGTGCCGAGTACATGAACCTCCACTTTAAGGTCAAGTGGATGTATAACAAGTACGTGGAAGGAGTGAATGAGTACACGGACAAGACTCCAGAGTATGCCAGGTGAGACTTTTCTACCAAAGCTGAAGTGTCGAACCATACTTAACTTTTTGTTAAACTGCACATCACCTTTTTTGCTTCCAGGAACGTGTACCTTCAAACAGTGGGTTGTGGTTTAATAATATATATATTGCAACAGCAAAAATCTGAGCTCCTAAAAATAGTCTGCACCTGCAGCAGATCCTGCCAATAATTTTCTTTTTCCTGTCCATGAAAAAGTTTGAGTTTCGTTTTTTAGCAAAAATGCAAAATATTGTATTCTGGAATCTGAAAGGCGGTATATATCAAATGATAGCTCTAGATTTGTAAACTTATTAGAATGGCAAAATTTGCCTGATCAAAAATTTGAACAAAATTAAACCAGTTTCTTATTATCAAAACTATGCTCATGGGCTGTGTGAAGTAGGTAAAATTCAAGAAGCCCTAATTACACTATCAATTACACTATCAATCTCATATCTTATAACAGTACTGTGCACTGTCTGCTTCATTTGTTCAGTTAATCATATCAAAGTTTTTGCAGCATGTTGTACATTAGTGTAAGAAAGTACATGTCAACATTAAATGATGGGGAGACTCAAGGAATGTTATCTTCCCTGGTCTTGAAATCTCCAGCTGGTTCGAGCCCTTCGTGATGCAGTGGCTACGTGAGAACGAGGAGCTCTCAATGGACTTCCTGCACGGCGCCCTCGAGAGGGACGCCAAGGAGAACTTCCAGAAGAGCTCGGAGCATGCCCGCTTCTCGTGCTCCGTGGTGGACGTCTTCACCCAGATCAACCAGAGCTTCGACATCATCCGAAGACTGGAGTGTCCCGACCCCGAGATCGTCAACAGATACATGAGGAAGTTCGCCAACGTATGAATTCTTTTTCTACCACTCTTGCATTCTATCAGACTAGACTGAACAAAAAACAAAAACCACCAAATTCTTACGTCTGGGGACTTATTTTTTTTGATGTCTGACATATATAGCAACTTATCATTCTTGAGAAACACTCTTAAGATTATATTGCACCACTGACAAAATAATAAGGATTAGGTTTGACACAAATTTTCAATCTGCAGTGCCAACATCACACGATCAATGTGTATTTTGTGTCTGTTTATTTGCCAAAGTTGGTAAATGTTTGTTATGAATCATATCAAAAGGAAGAGACACATGGAAGTGTAATGTGATTGTGGTACAGTGCAAGAATACATGCTCCGTGATTTTAGCTACTTTTTAGTTCACATTAGAAAATAACCTCCTCTGGAAAAATTCAAGCTGTCTAGTTCCGTTATGTCAGAGAAAATTTAGTGTTTACCGGACATTGGAAGCTTTGTCCTGTGGGAGAAATGTTCTTCCTGTCACAGATTAACCCACTTTGCAGACTCAAAATCAAAATTACACTCAAACTTTAAAATAGATTTGATGTTGGATATTTCTCTAATCTATTGATAGTTCCCACACCCATTGTCCCCCCCCCCCAAAAAAAAAAAAAAGAAAAAGAAAAAATTAACATTCGTGTTACCATTAAGTGTTTCTGCTGTTTGCACATCTGAATTTATGGCAAGATGCTGCCTGTAGCAGAGATTCCTCTGTCAATAATTTTTTTCACCATTGCCTTGTCTTCCACAGACTGTCAACAGAGTCCTTCTGGCCTATGCCGACATTGTCACGGAGAAGTTTGCTCGCTACTGCAACAAGGATGAGATTGTGAGTTGCAATTCAATTCTGCCCTCACCCCAATTCATGGAGATTTATTTACAGGGAAAAGAAAACTGCAGAAAGAAATTGCTAGATTTGCTAGTTACACATTTACTTGATTCAATATCATTTTCATAACACATTCAGCATATGAATGTAATATCATGCGCAAACACACGCACACACACTCAAGCACACACACAAATGTACCTGTGGATAGAAAGTTTTTGATAGGCACTTACTGATATGCATCCATACTTTCCGACTTTGATGTGCAATATCAGAGCATATTCAATGAAACACTTAGGCTAGTGCATTAATTCTCATAAGCTACAACTATAGTAAATGGTCTGTGAAAGATACACTGTATTTTGTCTCCTGTGTCATGCGAATGTATGCTTCCTACACGCGCAAACTCTTGCCACAAATGCAAGTCACTATTTAGTGTAGAGCATAACTCAAATTCTCGTAACTGCTGCATAACAGCTGTTTATGCCTTCTCTATATAATATTTTCATAGAGATGATAATAATCGTATTAGGATGGCTGTATTTCATGGAATAACAGGGAACATTGCACTCTCGTTTGGGCCAATATTGCACTCATCTTCTGCGCGTGCAATATTGGGCCTAACTCATACAATACTGTCTGGTATCCCATTCATTGCCATGCAATGTACTATAAATATTGCATCTTGCCATGTGCAATATTGGTCTTAACTCATGCAATATTCCCCAGTATTCCATTCATTGCCAGCCAATATAACATAATTATTACATCTTGCCATGTGCCATATTGGTCTTAACTCGTGCAATATTCTCCGGTATTCCGTTCATTGCCACTCAATATAATATAATTATTGCATCTTGCCACGCCCCCCTACAGTCCCTCCAGGCTTGCATCCTGATGAACAACATCCAGCAGCTGAGGGTGTACCTGGAGAAGGTCTTTGAGTCCATGGGAGGGGAGAAGCTGGACTCAGAGGCTGCCGACACCTTGAAGAAGCTGCAGGGAAGCCTGAACGAGGTCTTGGACCAGCTCAGCAAGGTCTTTGCAAAGAGGTAGGCTTATAGCGGACAGCAGCTATATTATTCCACAGGCTGGTACTCTAGCTGTCTCTCGATCACTCACATCTCATGAAGGTTCAAGGTGTAGAAAACAAAGCTTGCTGATCAAAACTGCCTTTCTAATGATAGTGAGCCAGTGAGATAAAATGGAGACAAGAGCAGCATGAGCTTTCATTTAATGTAATTTCAATTTATTTTTATGTTTCTCTATAAGATGATACATCAGATATAACAAGCTAGAATGGTACATGATATCTAGCTTGTCTGCACAATACATATTCCTAACATCTGGAATATTGTGGTCAATCTATGAAAATTCAAATCTAAGCAGAATGCCAGAGAAATACAGTTGAACCTACTTAAAAGAAAGCTTGTTAAGCAGTCAGTCCGCAGCGTGTGCGATAATGAGGCATGAACGACAATTTTATTCAGAATCACGTTTACGCAGTTTGTGCCCTTGAGACTAACGAGATTTCGCGATACTTTGCGAGAGTTTTTGCAGAGGTCGCAACAACAGCTTTCATAGCTTTCGCAGTGCATTGTTTGACCCAGGATGGTTAGTTAAGTTATAGAGCTGATTATGCTCATTAATTTGATACCTAATTTCCCTATTTTTGATGTCAATATAGTAGTCCATTTTAGCATCAAAGTAAACGATTATTTTGCCAATGTTCAAGAAGCTTTTAGATCATAGTTTGATGTTTTGCTAGTTCCTGACTGGTATTGAAAATAGATCTCCGTAATTTCTTCGATTTCACAATCGTGAAACTTGAGCGAGTATGATCAATTAAAAAACGAAGAGGGGCACCATTTTTAAGGTTGTGAATTTTCCTGTTGAAAACAAGGCAAATTATGTTTTCTTACTGGAAGTGGGGTAGTGAATGAACACGCGTGGAATGTGTTGTTGATACCCAGACAATGGTCGTGGACAATGGCCAGGATTGGAATGTTTCATGAGGAATTCCACTATCGCAGCTAGTCTTTGTTCATTCTGAAATGTGGTGTGTGCAAGCACATGGAAACATGTGCTTACTTCTTTCATGTGCATACATTTCACCCTGTGTCAAGAATTCAGACTAGCAGTGCTCGGGGCAATTTACATGAATAATTGATTAAGCATTCATGTGCCTTGCAGCAGAGCTCGGGAAAGGTGGCAGCCAGGTCCATTGTTAAGGGTCATTGTAAGTGCACACTCACATACACATCATTGGTTCCTGTGTAAAGTTCAAGTTTTGTATAGAGAGTGAAAATTCGATCACAATCTGGAACCTAACATTTAAAACTCACAGCACTGAGTCAGCAGCCAGTGGATACTACGCAATGCGACACGCCGCGTCTTGCAACAGATTTCGACCAATCACAGACCCGGAATTCCGGTGCGAATGCGAGGATAATCTTTTTAAACTCGACGCTAGACATGTCTCTGAATTTTGCTAGTTCCTGACCCGTATTGAAATGAAGATGGGAAAACGTGCCCTTATTGTGATACTATATACTTTAGCGGACATAGTCTTCACCATATTTTAGAGGGGCATGAAAGATTTCAGGTTAGTTTTTTGGCGTCAAACGTGAAGGAATTTTTTTGAATACAATACCGAACTTCGAGAGAGATTTTGATATTCTATATTCTTCTTTTCTGTTTATTTTGATCATGAGCATATTTGCTTATGTTTTCTCTTTCAGTCGATACTAAAAGTGTCGAAAACTGACGAGAAATACTCGTTCTACACGGATTTATTCATGACCATGTATCTGCTCATTACGTATGCAAGCACCGCTCAGCCGTGCATACGACTTGAATAAATACGTGCGTTTTCGCTCGCGCTGCGGACTGACTGTAAGTGTACATCCCAATCTTTTAATCTTGTTGCCTCTGACAAAAACTCTCAAAGGAAACAAGATTAGATGAATCCAGGAACAAAAGAAAGAAGAAAGATAAGATAGTTTTTTACAGACTTGCATGTATTCATTGAGTGTCAGCATCAGGAGAGGAATGATGGTTTCTAATATCTCTAACAGCACAGTTCTGTCGCTGCATGCATCGAAGAAAGAATGCATTACAATGCTTTTTTTAATGCAGTCAATGGAAGCGATGCAAACAGCAACACTTCTTTCACAACATGCAACTATTGTTCTGTACAAACACAGCCACTTATCACACCATTGAAGTGCAGATTACATGTATTCTTTCAAGCAATTCAGGTATATGTTCTACACTGGACAGATGTCATATATTTAATGCTCTCTTTCGATATATTTCATCATGAACAAACAATTAGATTTTAACCAAAAAGTCTTTCATGAAAGGGAACAGTTATTCTATTTGATTGGTAACTGTATATGTGATCTTACAATGTATATTCCTTCTTTATGATACCTGAATGTCTAATTTACTTCTGTGAAAATATGCATGAAATGTTGATAAAGTTGATATAATATATTGGAATGCTATATGTTCCCTTTATGACTGGTGTCATGTGACACAGCTTTGTACCACGCCTCCACGAGTCTATTGAGCAGCTGAGTGGCCACCTTGGTGAGGTCAGAGGTCAGGGCCAGCCCAACCAGAGGAGTAACAACGAGTCCGACGCCGTCACCGTGCTCCGCCCACTCATGGAGATCCTGGACGGGAAGTGAGTTCCTCCAAGATAATTGATTTGATTTGATTTGATTTGATAAGATTTGATTTCTGCCTTCCTGTATCATACAAATCTACAACACAAAGTCAACTGAACAACGTTATTGGGTAATAATTGAACCGGGGAAATACACGGAAACAGGTAAGTGATTGACTTAAATATAGAGCACTGTTTTTCTAGGTAATAAAAAATAAATGATAATACACAATAATGAGAATTACATCATATATCTATATAGTTTTTAAGTTTACGAATTTTGTAAGTTGGGTACTATTTGCAAATACAACGACATTTGAAAATATTGACCCTCTGATCCCATTCAAATGTACACATACTGGTATGCAGCCACAGAACACAGTACAGTTGAACCTCTCGTATCCGGACAAGTCGGGACCGGGGCTCATCCGGATAAGGGATTTGGCCGGATACGGGAGACTCAATGCTCTATAGATGTACATAATATACATACACATGTACAGTAGCCCATTGTAGTACCACATGTAGTAATGTGTATACTGCAACCTTTTCATTGTTACACTCAGTAACAGACCCCAAAATAGAGGTTCGTGTTTGCAAGAATGAAATCATTTTCTTGAATAAATTCTTGGGATTATTTACCTAAATAACTATTAAGAAATGTATCAAGTATATGTAATTCATGTGTGTTTGTGTAGGAGTTCTCAAGGAGTTGGGAATCCCCCTTTCCTCCCGTAATCATTAAGAAAAAAAATCACGGTGAGATTGCGTCCGTATAATAGAGAGATCCGGATAAAGGGAGGCCGGATAAGAGAGGTTCAACTGTACATGAACAAGGTGTGTGATAATACAGTCTTAATAGGCCGAAGTCTTGGCGTGCGTACTGTGTGGATGGATGCATGCATTAAATTTTGCAGACAAGTAAACTTTCTAGATATATGTTTAAGGCATCTTCGTTGAGGACACACACACACACAAAAAAAAAACACTTAATGTATGTGTATATAATTATATACAAAGTATATACATACATTGTATATATGAGAAAATGTGCACTATTTACGTTGTATGGTTTATATAGGTTTGCGACCTCCTTATACAGTCATGTATAGTTGTAGTCTCTAAATCAGACCTTCAAGCTAGTATACCATATATCTTGCCTTATGATACAGCCTATCGGTGCTGGCCCAGAACTGTGAGAAGACTGTGTGGAAGAGACTACTCAAAGAGATGTGGAAGATTGTCATCAGCACCGTGGAGAAGGTCGTCGTCCTGCCTCCAATGAGTGATGTCTCGGTAAGGATCGACCCTAAGCTGTGGGAATGAAACGTTGACACTGGCTTGTACACCACTCACATCTGCACTGGTCTAGCAACAACAACAACAAAAACACCTGTTACAACTGGAAGATCGTTAACACCTTTACACCCAAAATGACATGCAATGACACACAGGCAGTGACAAATTCACCAACACTTGTAAGAAAAAACACCTACCAGTAATTACAACTGGCAAATCATTAACACCTTTACACCAAAAATGACACGCAGTGACACACATTGACAAATCATCAACACCTGGGTACACCAGTGATCTGTACACCCCATCTCCATCATAAAACACAATTGGCAAATTACTTCGACACAAACCATGCATGTAGTTGCACATGTCTCTACATTACAGCAGCCAAGTCAGCTTGACTTTCTTGATAGCATGACAGTATGTTTGTGATTTCATTTACTGGCACCGAGTTTTGTAAACCAATTGCGAGAATAATTTACCAAGAGTTAAACAAACAGTGAAGATGTACCAGTGCTCACAACTCACAATACTCTCGTTGTTTTCATGACACATGATGATAGTAACATATCTGAGAGCAACTGGAGTATGGTAATATACCGTAAGATGATTATAATTATTATTATACCCCCGCCAAACGAAGTTTGAAGGGGGTATATAGGAATCAGCGGACGGTCGGGCGGTCGGGCGGTCGGTCGGGCGGTCGGTCGGGCGGTCGGTCGGGCGGTCGGTCCGTTGCAAATCTTGCGTCGCGAACTACTTCCTCAGTTTTCAACCGATTCCCATAAAACTTGGCACAGATGTGTGCCTTGGGTTGTAGATGTGCAAGACGTATTTTTTGACAGTACCCGAAAGTACGTTGCCATGGTAACGGCATATTAATGGCAGAAGATCAAGGAAAGATCTTGCGGATTTAACTACTTCCTCAGTTTTTTGACCAAAGCTTATGAAATGTTGTTTTGACCAAAGCTTATGAAATGTTGTTTGGCGGGGGTATAACCAGTCGCTGTAGCGACATTTCTAGTTCATCATGGCACGTAGCAGAGATTATTTTTGAATGAAACTGTGAATAGGAGTTTTGAGTACACTGTCTGACTATATGTACCTTTTTGCACTGAAATTTTTTACACAACTTGTCCAAGTGCAGTTCATAACTGGCAATGGAATAACTGGAGAGTCAGGGAATAGTCAGGTGTCATGTCTTATTCATTTGTTTCTCTATCTTTATACCCCCGCCAAACGAAGTTTGAAGGGGGTATATAGGAATCAGCGGGCGGTCAGTCGGGCGGTCGGTCGGGCGGTCGGTCGGGCGGTCGGTCCGTTGCAAATCTTGCGTCGCGAACTACTTCCTCAGTTTTCAACCGATTCCCATAAAACTTGGCACAGATGTGTGCCTTGGGTTGTAGATGTGCAAGACGTATTTTTTGACAGTACCCAAAAGTACGTTGCCATGGTAACGGCATATTATGGGCAAAAATGGGTACAAATCTTGCGTCGCGAACTCCTCCCACAGTTTTCGATCAATTTTTATGAAATTAGGTACAGATGTTCATCTGAATATGTTAATGTGCAAGACACATATTTCCGCAGTGGCAAAAAGTGCGTTGCCATGGTAACGGCATGTTATTGGTAAAATATAGGGCAAAATGCTTCATGGCAAAACTGCTTCATCAGTGTTCTTCCAATTCTCATGGAATTCATATTGATATAGGTTAGCATGACACATTTCTTGACAGTGACAAAAAGTATGTTGCCATGGTAACAGCTCACATATTATGAGCCAAAATGATGGAAAATTTTGTGTTGCAAACTACTTCCTCAGTTTGTGCCCAATTTCCATGAAACTTGGTACAGATGTGTGCCTTTGGTTGTAGATGTGCAAGACGCATTTTTCGACAGTACCCGAAAGTACATTGCCATGGTAACAGCATATTAATGGCAGAAGATCAAGGAAAGATCTTGCGGATTTAACTACTTCCTCAGTTTTTTGACCAAAGCTTATGAAATGTTGTTTTGACCAAAGCTTATGAAATGTTGTTTGGCGGGGGTATAACCAGTCGCTGTAGCGACATTTCTAGTTCTTGTTGTGAGGGAAAATGTTGATTTGGATCATTGTGTGCTTGTGTCTTAGTGACTCTATCTGATGAGAATCTGAATGCATTGTCACTTGGCAAATCCGCTGTTCCCTTTTGTCCAGATGAGCTCGATTTTAGCCACTCTCAACCCAGCCTTAGCCAAATTGCAGGGGCACGGAGAGACAAAGGTATGTTTCAGCTGTTTGTATCAGTATTTTATGTGCGATGTATTTTTAAATTAAGATACAATACCTCCGTGAAGGAAAAATTGCTTTTGAAAGTGAAGACTGCATTCTTTTTGACAAAAATCATTTGTAGCTTGAGCAGTATATTGCACCATCAGCAAATTTGACTCTTCTTTGTTAAGTTAGCAGTATTGTGACTTGTATGAATGGTTTTTAAAAATTCATTCATTACAGCGCCCTTATTGACTTACAACTTAGTCATTTTTATCAGCCTGTCATGTAACAGTGCTGTTATGAATTTTGCAGATATCTTTCACAAACAGACCAAAGCAAAAATTAAAGACATTTTATTTTCCTTTCCTCCTTTTTCCTTATATTTCCTTATTGCGAATCACCTTCTCTTCATATGTATTAAATATTTTATATCGTTGATATCTCTTGAGCAGAGTAATGAGAAGAAAAAAAAACTTGAATAGAAAACCAGAAATATCCATATTCATATTTGCATGCCATCTGCATATGACATCTGCAATGGAACCTCCATGCACAGTGTGCATGTGTGCATGCCAGGTCTCAGACATGAACTAAAGTATCTATTAATTCTCTCTGGCCTGTACTTTTAGGATGTGAACAAAGAGGAGAACAAGAACTTGTCCCCCAAGCAGTGCGCTGTCCTCGAGGTAGCCCTGGACCACATCAAGGTACCATGTCACTGTCATATGTTTCTTGGGCCAGGAAAAAACAAATGTGTCACCATGACGACTAGTCCTGACATCACTAACCCTTGCTTGTACATTGTAATTGATGTGTAATTTGTTCTGTGTCATGTTGTTATAATGTAATTGTAGATGTTTTTGTTTTACTTGAATTTTTATTTTTTTATCTACTGTTCATGAGTTGATTTGTGTGCTGTTGATAGTTCTGAAGATTTAATTTGCTTTTGTCTGTTTCATTGGTATTTGCTTGTCGTCATGTGATTTTGATTTAACTGCAGTATATGTGTCCCATAAGTAACTTGACAGAAAAGCAAATGTGCACATACTGTATTGGTAAATCTTAACCCATGTGAGAACTTACGCCATATGTCACATCAATACCTACTAAATATTAGGACCAGCTAGGAGATTTAGATATATAATAAATCAGTAATGATGTAGATATATTATAAAGGAATTCAAAATACATATAATTTCCGAGAATAGCTTTGTCATCATCAAAGTGCTGTTTATGTAGTGTGGCCATGTAATCATATTGTGTAGTTTGATGTTTTTACCATGATGTGTAGAGTGTATTATTTTTCATTTAACCCTTTGCTTTACATCAATGTTTGTTTTATTTTCCCTTTTATAGCAGCTGCTTCTTCTCCCATCATTTTTTTTTTTTTTTTGCTTTGTTTATGTTGTTCAAAGATTTGTGCTCAATCTCACGGTGGAAACTTTAGTTGGCTCTTAGCTTATGCAGTAATTGTGATTTTATATTTGTCTGCACACAGCTTCTACTGCTCCTGTCAATGTGCATTGAAATGGTAACAGTTGTGAAACGTGTCGTCTTGTCTGCGCTTTTGTAACATTTTGTGAGTGGTAGCGTTTAACAAAGTAGGAGAGAATAGCTTTCCATAATAATCCAAAGTTGATTTTGTGGATGTTTCTGTACATCATGGCCGGTACCAGGCAATACTAACTCTGTGTGTGTATATAAGTGGAAAATGATAACAAAATAACACACCATTTTAACACTTCACCTTTCTAGATAGTTCATGAGATAGATTGTACACATACAATTTGTACTTTTGATTGCATTACTCTGTTGTTGTTGGGGTTTTTTTTTCTCTTTCTTTTTTAGGGTGGTTCTCTCAGAGTGTTAGATTCCTTTCCAAGATTAAAAAACAAAACAGACATAGCTTGTCTGCCTTACAGTAACTGCTTCTAAAGATTTTCCTCAGACATGCATTGTGATATTAAGATATTTTAAACCGTAGTTATGAAATTACCATACACACAGTGTATAATCTATTCAGGAAAAAAAAAATTAAAAATTATTTAAATTTTTTTCTTTTTTCCAAGTGACATCATTGAAAATAGATTCCCTTTAAATGTCATTTTGTTTATTATACTAAACAACTAAAAGCTTCAGGCTTTGTTTTCTTTAACAATTTATCATGCATTGATGGATAATATCGTGCTATGGCAATATGTGACAGTTTCTTTGAAATGAAATTATTTTAAATCATAACCTGTAGGGGAATTTTTTGGATAAATCATCCTGTCCTTGGGCAAATAGATTAGAGTCTATATTTCATTTGAGATAATAAAACCAGTCATCCTCTGTTTTTCTCTTAATATCATATGCTCAGTTAGCAGTCCACTTTATATTTATGTAACTTTTAGCATAGAAATACCCATAGACGTTTGTGTACATGCATTCTTTGAAACATGCACATAACAAAACATTCTAATTATGTATGCAAGAACAGATGCTGACCGACCCCAAACCCCAAAGTCATTATTTCATTCATTATGTCTATCTGAAAGGTAAAAGAGTAATTACATGAATCTTATAAAAGGGAGAATGTATGGAAATGTTTTATCAATATGCTAATAGATTTCAATGACAAATGTCACACAGGTATGAGTCTCCCTACTCAAAAGGAGACTGAGTTGACTGGATGCTAGGTGAGCCTTAGTAAAAGCTGTGTGCATTCAAAGATACAGAAATCACAATTCTGACTTTTCAGCAGATACTGGGGCAGTCTTTTTCCTTCTACTTGAGTTCATCTTTTGGTAGCGTTCTGGAAACAAACTTTACCACAAAAGCGAGGAATTATCTAGCCACCTTCTAAGGCTGCAGAAATATGTCATGAACTCTCAAACTTCTGCCCGGAGCGTAGGTTTTCGAGAGAAAAAAATACATA
Organism: Diadema antillarum; assembly: GCF_040938485.1. Classification (NCBI taxonomy): domain Eukaryota; kingdom Metazoa; phylum Echinodermata; class Echinoidea; order Diadematoida; family Diadematidae; genus Diadema; species Diadema antillarum. The sequence goes on along the minus strand of NW_027271809.1, from coordinate 1,112,657 downwards.
AAATCCAAGATAACGGCGAGCCAACTAACGTTGCTTCCCACCGCCTGCAACAGGGTTGTTTTGCCCACCCACAGCAATACTTCCATGGCTCCGGGAACGGCCTCAAGCGCAACTTTCTGGAGAAGAGCCCCGAGCTGCAGTCGCTGCGCTACGCCCTCTCCCTCTACACCCAGACCACGGACATGCTGATCAAGACTTTTGTGCAGACGCAGAATCAGCAAGGTACGCCGGCCGATGGACGTTGATGGAAGATTTGAGCTGCTAGATTATTTTCCTTAACATAAGATTCAAACACAATTTTTTTAGAAGCACATCAGTTGAGCACATCTGCAACTCTTTCTTCTCTTTCATCTTCTTATAATTCTTATTGTTATTGTTCTCATTCCATTGGTTTGGAATACAATTTAGATGTGGATAGAAATTCATTGAATCCATATCGCCATGTTTTAGACACAGTATTCCAGTCCTGCCATTGATGTGCAACTGTTTCAATTAAGACATGCCCGTGTGTGAATTTCTGGCGTGAATAATATTTGACTAGAGTATTAAACTCAGTATTCATAACAAACTAAGAGTGGACCTTCTCAATTAGTCAGGCTTTGAAGTTGGCCAATAGATGTTCAGGTTTTTGGCAAACCTATCTGTGAGAACTTGAATCTGAGTGGGCTCATAGATCATGTGATATTATTGTAACATCAGGATGTGCTGTGAATCTAATCAGTTTAGGGCGATGTACAATTTCTCTCTTACACGGTATATGTTCTTTTTGCCGTGGAACAGATCAACCCAGTGGAAGTCAGTCCTATGGTGAGCTTTCCATCCAGGTAGACCTGTTCACACACCCAGGAACTGGGGAGCACAAGGTCAATGTTAAAGGTAAATATCAGGTTTAGTGGTTTCAAGCAAAATGTATAGTCATATCTGAAGTTATTCATATCTACGTGGTAACATACATTGCGACATTGTGACTCGGATGGTTATTTCTCTGTAAGTTTTTTTTTTTTCCTTTACCTGATTGACTTTCTGCAGCCATTTGGTTTTGATGGCCTGAGCGACCACCACAAACAAACCCTGATAAAACTGTGGCCATCATAGAGCCAAGAAAATTGCAAATTATGATGACTCAAATGAAATGTGTGAAATATGACAATTTGTCACAAATAGACATTTTGATAGTGTGACTCTCCTGTCTGACCAAATAAAAAAAAAAGATGATCAAAAAGATTAAGGATATTCTGAAATTCAAAACTTTCTAGGTTCCTTAAAGCATGTCACTGTGCTGTTGCCAATTAGTCTACTGTGGTTATGTGCTTAATCACCTGCATGCTCTTCTGAATTGTAACACCATGGCTATTTTTTTATACTGTGTATGTAAGCTTGCCAGCTTTCTTACAGTTGGTACATAAGACTCTTTAAAATACAGTGGAAGTATTCTATATGATTAAAAAGTTGAGAGCCTAATGAAGTGCTACTACTAATATCATCATATCTATCTATATATTTTTGGCTGGACCCTTCTGAGAGAGAATCATCTATCGTACTCATTACATGATGAGCTGTAATTCACAGTGCAGAAATTCTCTTTGCTTTCTAACAGCAAAGGACAATTTAAATCAAACAAAAAACAAACAAATGCTCTCCAGATGTTTCTCTCATCAAGACAAGAATCAAAGTTATATCATGCACTATCTCTTTCACGTGCAACATGGCGTCACCTCGGTTTCGTTTCATTTCTTTTTTCCTCTCCCCTTTCCTACAGTGGTGGCTGCCAATGGCCTCAGGTGGCAGACGACCAGCATGTTCCGGCCGTTTGTGGAGGCCTACATGATCGGTCCACACCTGAGCGACAAGCGGCGCAAGCACTCCACCAAATCCAAGGCCAACAACTGGGCGCCCAAGTACAACGAGACCTTCCAGTTGTGAGTTTGTGGTGTTTTCACATCATTGGTGGGGGGGGGGGGGGGGGGGGGGGGGGAGTGACTGTTTTAAATTCAGCTCACCTAGTTCAATGCATTATGGGTAAAAATCCAAACTTGTTACAAATGGCAAAATGTACCGTTTATTCTAAATTCTGAAGCTGCCATTTGGATTTATTTCTTGCCACTTTTGGCTCTTGCAAACCCAGTAGTAAGTAACATTGTTGGTACAGTCAGTTGTAATTGTTGTACTCAAAATATGGAGGGAATATCAACATACTCTATTAGAATTTGATTACTAGGATTACGTTTTAGGATTCTTTGCTTTGGATGAAGCAGTGGTTATCCACAGTAGATATGAATGTTGATGAGTTCAGTTTTGAGGGGAAAGAATTGTAATCAACAAAAAGAGTAGAGATATGTTTTCTATTTGACAGTGTCCTCAAATAGAAGAATGCTGACCCATCATTCAAAGTGCCTTCCAGAAGAGAGCCGAAACTATTTTTTCTACATGTTCGGTTTCTTTTATAGAAAAAGAAAATATAACTTTAATGTTAAGACATCACAAACATCTTATTGACAACATATTGATTGAAAAATGAAAAAAGAAAATATAACTTTAATGTTAAGACATCACAAACATCTTATTGACAACAAATTGATTGAAAAATATAAAAAAAATATCAGATGACACAAAAGGAAAATACTTGAAATTGACTTGTGTTTTTCTTTTGCAAAATACTAATATGTTTGTTTGTGAATTCCCCTCACAGTATTCTTGGCAACGAGGATGAGCCAAGTTCATACGAGCTCCACTTCTGCGTCAAAGACTACTGCTTTGCCCGCGAGGACCACCTCATCGGGATCGGCGTACTTCAGCTCCACACCATCGTGGAATGCGGCAGCTGCGCCTGCGTCAGCACGCTGGGCCGCAAGCTGCACGTCAACGACACGGGTGGGACTATCCTACGCATCCTGTCGCAGCGCACCAATGACGAGGTCGCCCGCGAGTTTGTGCGGCTCAAGTCGGAGCGGCGGTCTGAGGGCGGAGACCAGGGGCGGAGCTGAGGCTCGAAATTCGCGGGATGGGGAGGGGGCTTTGTTGATCGATGAAATTTTTTCCAAACTGACATAAACGTACCTCATTTCCTTTTTTTTCTATGAGGGGTGGATGTCCCCCTTTAAATCTAAGTGCCTAAGTGTTTGAACTCTTTAACTTCATGTGCACAACCTCTTGACTCATTCCTATTTTGTTATCTTTCATACGCAGGAGACACTTCTGCACGAGGAGCTGCGAATACTCCAATTGTTAAGTGATTTAGGGCACACACACCGCTGTGGGTGTGTTTTGATGAGAAGCCGGTGGTTGTCGCGCGCAGCATTTGAATTCTTTGTGCTTTCAAAAACCCAACAGGATGAGCGGAACAAAATGGAACAAAATTGTCTCCCAGTTTTTGTTCCATCCCTTACCTGGCTTGTACATTGTAGGAAGCCTGGCGGAAAGCGCTCTAGACTGTCTCAAAGTTTCTAGCAACTCCCAAGTTTGCATAATTTTGGTCTATAGTCTTGTAGACCCACAAATGAAGTCGGTAAATAATCATCGCATGTGAGGAGACACAAGGAGATGTTAAAGTGTTACTTAGCCTTTGCTTGATGAGAGGTGGGGGAAATTTCTTTATGATAAGACACCAAATGAAGTCATTTTTAAATACCCAGGATTTAACACCTCTGCTGATTGCATAAATCTGTTGCGTTATGATTTAACAGTGTGCACCAATGTGAATGTGTCATTTTACTTGGTGTTTGATGTCTCTCTCTCTCTCTCTCTCTCTCTTCACCGTTATTTTTATTTCAGCACAGGTGGGGAAAAAAAGTGTGTGCTATGTTGCTTCCCTTCTGATCATTTATAACATTTTTGTGTACATAGAATGAAAGCTACATGTATCCTTGGATCCTTATGCATAGCTATTGATACGTTGTAACAAAGTTGATACTTTTAGACCATTCGGTTTGTCGTACCTTGGTTCTTTTTTCCTGTTTTCATTGGTAAATCACAGAGAGATTTGTAAACAGAGAAGAAAAAAAGTCGAGTCAAACCAGTTTTCTTTGCTCGTGAAATTGCTAGTAAGCTATTAAGGTAGTGACATTCTGCAGTCATCAAGTTTTGGTGTAATGAAGAAGCAGTGTTGTAGCGAGAATGTGAACATTCAGACTTTTTTTGAAATGTGGTGATCATCGTTGCATTCAATGTACAGATTTGTAGACCTTTTTCTCAATGTATTTGAAAAAAAAAAATCGTTTTTGTGTATTGTCCGTTGAAAAAGAGATGTATCGATTGACTTGCCTTTAGTGCTCTGTTGCTGTATTACTTGGAATAGAGAAAATGATACATATATCAATCTATTTGTAAATTTATATAAATGAATCTATCTATATATATGTACTGTTGCAATATTTATCCGCTTATTTGGAACATCTAGGTGCTATTGTATGAAGACCACACTTTTCACTGTTCACATTATCAGTGGGTGAGTCCGTTATTTTTTCTTTTTTTTTCACCAGATGGATATTACACATTCCATGCTCAAAGGCAAAATCAACAACTTCACGGGAATATTCAAACTAGGCACTCCAACATTTGTTGGTAGATAAAACACAAGACAGGGTGAGCGGGAAACACGGGAAGATATTAAAAATAAAGATAATCTATATGTTTTTGCTTTCCTGACAGAGCACGGAGGAATGTTTAAACAATTCTAGCCCAACACATGGTTTTTATCTGCAGTGTTCCATACAATTCCTTCCGATCCGCATCGCATGTATTAACTTGTACAAGACCCATATATATCTTGGTAAAAAGAAAGTGAGAAGGGGGTGGGGTGAGAAAGAAGGGAGTGAAGCGAGTTCCTTGCATGAAAGTTTAGCCTTTGATGTACTTCCAAGCGAGTTCCTTGCATGAAAGTGTAGCTTTTGGTGTACTTCCAGCTAACACAGCTATGTGGAGTAGATACAGTGTATGTCCATCCAGTCTGCAGATTACAGATCCATGATTTTGCGATCCCACACATTGCAACAGCATCACAGTGCAATTAATATATCACATTCAGATATCTTCTCTTGAAATATTTTCTGTTGTTGATTTTGTTACTTGGTCTTTGACTGAAATTTCATTCAGTTTGAGCAGCACAAGTGCTACACAGCCAAGTGATTGGTCACATCTACAATATCCCAAAACATATTTCACACTCTTGTTGAATTTCTGCATTCCACAGTACGTTCATGTACTGGAGAAATCTTTCTTCTTCGCTCCAGCCTCAAAACTTTGATCTATAGATAATATTTTGGGCATCATAAAGGTATTTAGGTGATTTTTGATTTGCCAATGAGAAATCAAAGCATGTTTTAATTTTTTTTTTTTTCAGTGTTTGCAGCCAGTATGGCATTCGTGTTTCCACAGAAAGAAATTTAAAAAAGTAGGCTTCTTATACTTCTGTACCACAGTGTGCAGTGTTTCAAGATGAACCCCTTTCTGTACTGTCCCTTCACAGACACAAACACTTCCAGATTAAAGCACCCATGCAAACGCTTGCTCATTCCATCTCAGTCACCTGTGGCTTTTGGCACTTTATTTACGCAACAAGTTCTGTCACTTGTCGGAAGTTTCAGAGGGAGTTTTTGCATATTCATGTTTTTATATCACATATGGGAAAGGGATATATTTCTATAATAGTTTCCAAACAGCAAGAAAGCTGGCCGGTTCTTACCACAGGTGGGGAATATAAGGATTGCAACTTTTGTATGGATCAGACAGCCCGATGTTTTCATCCTGTCCGTAGTCATGTTGTGGAGTGATCCTTCCAAGGCACAGATAGTTTCTGTTAAACAAGACTTGCGACAAATGTACTATGTTCTGTACCAAACCTTCAGAATTATTGGGTGTAATAATATTAGCAAGATCTATGCATCCATGTGGACATAATTCTCTGTGTAATGGCATTTGTAGGAGTGAAAGAGTAAGGATTGCTGAGCTCTAAGCCAAGGACACTGTTAGAATGGTTAGCTAGCGTATACTGACAACTAGTCATTAAGTTTTGTTTAGGCTTTCTCTCAGATAACTAATGGCTTCGTTACTCCGAAGTCTGTGTAGTCTGTTTCTTAACACGTTCCATACGGGAACTTTGTGGCCTGTGAATTAAGTCTATGGGCATTTCAGAATTCAGTATGGAATGGGTTAAATGAAAACATACCTCTTTTATGAAATTCAATCATAAGGATTACGCTGAAGCCATGACATGTTGGTTTGGTTTATCCATTTTGGTTGCAAATCCACATTGATGAGGATCAAAGTCTTAACATTTGCAACAAATTGTATTATAACATGGGTTAGGAATTTTCGCTATCTGATTGGTCAATTGCCATGTTATCATTTCTCACCAACTGAAGTCATGCTATTTTCCATAACCATACATCCGGTAATTTAATACCGAACACATAGTTTTTCCACGCATCCTGTAAACTACAGTGAGCACGCATGTTGAGACATAGTTGTAGGAATTTTCAATCAATATATTCCATAAAAAAAACAGACGACTCACAATTTGCTTTTCGTGGGGTCAGTAGGGATTGTGTACATTACACCCAGTACCTCTGAATTAGATCTGCACTCTCTCAGCTACGCTGGGAGCTCGTTGGTTCAAATAATTCAGTAGTACTTTGTGTACACAATTCCTACCAACCACTCAACACATGAGTCACTTGTATACCAGTGTTATACAAGTGTCTTATGGACATCCTCACAGACAGGGGAAGAAAAAGGATTTCGTCATTCATCAATACTCGAACTCCACGAAACTTGCTTATTTTCATTTTTTCTCCTTTAGTTTAAATAGTCATCATTGGAGGGAGAAGTAGAGATTTACCCATTTTACTAATTTCTAAATCTTTCTAGCAATATCTTCCTTATGGATGCAAAGTTCTTCATGTAGTCTCTCTTCGAATGAATCGCTATATTTTGTCGAGCACGTCCCTATTCACAAAACATATGGTGTATACAGTATTCAAAGTTTATGTCTTTTTGGTGAGGAAATGAATGTACTGTTTCTCTCCTTTGATGTAATAGATGGGGCTCTAGAGATAGGCAACAATAGTGAGATACAGCTGCACTTTAAAGATGGATCATCCCTTTTGCATGGAAATTTTTGAAAATTTGGTAAGAACACTTTAATAGTTGTCTTGCTTTGGATTGTAGCTCCACATTGTTTAACCCATTGTGTGCCACGTTTATTAGCATGCCCCTCTTGATTGAAGGTGTGCCAACTTTGCATATTTGGCTGAAATCAATCGCAATATACTACGGTAAATTTAAAGTGTCACTCTCATTCTCCCATAGCTCTCCTGAAATTAACATTCCACAGCAAAACTTAAAATTTTCTCTACACTTTTGCTGTACTGCGTTCCTAGCATAGACACTTCCACAAAAAGTTACATGGCTTTCAAAAAACAGAATGTGCTCCAAAAGTGCTCGTGCTTTGCAGACCCAGAATAATGTGGCACACATATTAAAGGGGGTTTACACAAAGAGTTAACTTTGCTCTAACAAGAGTGTAGCAACTTCCCGCGTCATGATGAGTTGTGATATTTCCTCCGTACAATGCCGGTCTCTCTTTTGTTTTCATTTCCTAGCAATATATATGATGTGCACTTTGTCAGTGGAACTAGTTCCTTCTCCTTTCCCACAAAAGGCGTCTCCATCGACACACTGTAGGCCTCAACTATCTGAAGTGCACATACACCCATTGCAGCTCCAGTGACCTGTAACGAAACAACTCACTATCGCAAATACTGAATGTCCGTGTTACAACGTTATTGAGATTAAAGTAATATGACAAATGTTGTTGCAATACTCATTACAATTAATCGTTCTGATCAGATCTTCTTTGCCTTCAGTCTTTTTGTAAAAGTGTAATTCAGTCATTTTTACAGTGTATTATATCAGTATCTGTGACACGCATGAAGCATGATATGGGCCAGAAACGGTCGGTCTGTCATTATAGTGTTGTCAATAATTTTGTCACTTTCGTAATCTTTTTGTACTACAGAGCAGTTGAAGAACAATCCACAACTTTGTCGGTTCAACTATTTTGGATTGTCATTCTGTCATCCATGTTACAATCTATTCGAAATTTTTGTCATTGAGATATCCATCAATCGTTGTAAATGGAGAATTTGTTAAAATCTAAAGTATGTTTTTGTTACATCTGTGTTCATCGATATATATGTACTGAAGCTTGTCACAAGAAGTTATACTTTTCACCATGTTTAATCTCAACTTTGATATTTGGTCGACATTTACATAATGTACAGATCATAATTGAGCATCACACATTTTCCTTCAAAGCAATATTCTACTATTTGTCGGTGATACGTGTCAACTGTCAGAGAGGGAATTTATTTGACAGAAAAAAAGGGAGAAAAAAAAGACTTTATCTGACTAATATGTACAACCAGGTGTCAAAAAGTGGTTCATTGTTGTAACATGTATCCCAGATGTTTTGTCATTGTACAGATCCATTGATACTACATAAATATATATATAAATATATCGATCATTATCAATTCAAAAAAAAAAATTATTAAAAAACAACTCCTTTTGATTGGATCTAACGAGTGTGTGTCTTTTCCTTTGAGCATCTGATTTCACGTAGATGAACATTTGTTGGATTTTTGAAAATGAAAATAAACATGACTAGAAATGTCGCTATGGCGACTGGTATGCCTCCGCTATAATGCATGATTCTCCTAATAGGTCTATAGTACAATGTCTTGACAATGTGTGATGACAGTTTCACATAATTGGCAAAATATCAAAATGACAGGTTTGTCACAAAGGTGTTGAATGTTCACTTTCCTTACACTAGATTTAATTGGATGAATGGCTATATTGTCTAAGAGAGCAGGTATTTGGTGATTTGAGGTTTTTTACTTGACTTTTGACCCTTTCATAAGTTTAAGGAAGAGGAGAAACTTAGCACTTTCACTTGACCTTTGACCTTTTGGCAAGAAACTTCCAAGAGAGTCTCTATTGGGTAATACATGCATACACTAAGGTTAAAGAAAAATCCTGCATGTATTGCATAGATAAGAGGGAAGTAGTGAAATTTTGAGGAGTTGACCTTGACCTTTGACCCACAACTCCTACATTCCCTAAATAATCACTGCCAGTCAGTGCATGCATATATGTACTAAGTTCCATGAAGATACCTTGAACCATTTGTGAGATATGGAGAAAAAAGTAAAATTTTAACATTTTTACTTAACCTCTGACCTTTGACCTTTGACCTCACGACCCCAAACTCTTACTGGAGAGTTTTTATTTGGTAGTTCATGTATACACTAAGTTTCAAGAAAATACCTTCTGGCATTGCATAGATATGGGGGAAATAGTGAAATTTTGAGCATTTGACCCTTGACCTTTTGACCTTTGACCTTGAGTATGTGTGCCCAAAAAATTGACAGGCACAACTTCGCCCACTCATACATATACATGCCAAGTTTCATTAGGATACCTCAAATGGTTTTTTAGTTACGCTGTCCACAAAATTGATTACGGACGGAAGGACAGACGGACGGACGGACGGACAACCCGAAAACATATTGCCTCCAGCGAAACTTCATGGCAGAGGCATAAAAAGCATTAATAACAAAAATATGCATCAATGTTTGCAATGCAGATTAGCATGTGTAATGAAACACAAGATATACAGCCGTATAATAACGTGTATATACAAGTTGTATACATATATATATATATATATATATATATATATATATATATATATATATATATATATATATATATATATATATATATATATATATATATATATATATATATATATATATAGGCGTACCTGTATTTTGGTGCCTTGTCTGCTACCGGCGGTTTCACGCTGTCGCGATCTTCAGGTAGACTGACAAAGTGGTGTGTTTCTGTGCTCATGTGGCACGGTGGATAGGTTCGAGGCATGGATGGTTTTTCTTTTCCGGTGTCTGCATTTGGATATAAGTTCGGACCTTTTGTTGAGGCTCCAGATGTATTTTGAGAGTTGGGTTTCGTTTTTGTATTTCTCGTTCTTGAAGAAAAAGGAAAAACAGGAGCAGGAATATCACGTGGTTCAACCCGCCTTACAATGCAGCGACTAAGACAAATGTGGGGGGTAGATTTCTAAAGCTCAACAACAAGCACTTTCCCAAAGGGCACAAGCTGAACCCAATATTCAATAAGAACACAGTAAAAAGTGAGCTACAGCTGTATGAAAAACATGGATGCAGTCATAAAATCCCACAACCAAAGAGTTATCGGAAAATCCAAGTCACATGACACCGATCCCAAACCCAAATGCAACTGCCGCCAAAAAGATCAATGCCCGTTGAGAGGAAGATGCATGGAAACGGCTCTTGTGTATAAAGCAACCGTCAAGCATGACAATGAGGAAAAGTGCTACTACGGACTGGCGGGGGGTACCTTCAAGGACAGATATAGGAACCATGTGAAATCCATCAAGAACGAGAAATACAAAAACGAAACCCAACTCTCAAAATACATCTGGAGCCTGAAAGACAAACGCGCAAACTTCACACTGACATGGGATATCCAAAAAAAGTCAAACTTAACTCCAAGAATGAGTGGCATGTGCAACCTCTGCCTCGATGAGAAGGCCATCATCATCAGAAACAAAAAAACACTCAACAAAAGGTCCGAACTTATATCCAAATGCAGACACCGGAAAAGAAAAACCATCCATGCGTCAAACTGATCCACCGCGCCACATGAGCACAGAAACACACCACTTTGTCAGTCTGCCTGAAGATCGCGACAGCGTGAAACCGCCGGTAGCAGACAAGGCACCAAAATACAAGTACGCCTAATATGCTCTGCTTTACAGCATTGAGCACTTTTCGACCCTCAACAAACCATATATTCCCAACGGATATATACCCAATGGATATATATATAGATATATATATATTCATTTGTTTAATGATGGCAGCCTTTTGGGGCCTGAAGTGTTGTAAGCTACAAGTACTTTGTACATTCAAAAGTGAATATATATGTATATATTAATTTGTTAGTTGTAGCCTTTTGAGCCTGAACTGTTGAAAGCCACAAGTACTTTGTACATTCAAAAAAGAATACACACCCCACACACACACATGTATGTGTATACACACAAAACAATATCTATACTCTTTATACCTCAAGTAGAACAATAAAAAGAAGCATGCTATCTGTGGTGGATGTATGGACATATATCATGGTTGAATCTAATGAGCACTGATCCATGGATGACTCTTGGCCAGCAATGAGAAATCAGTGACATATTTCGTTTGTGCCTACAGTACATTTGAATTAGCATCACAGTCCTGCGACTAGGAGGCCATTTTGAGCATCTTCAAAACATAGTTACACTACTCAGAAGTAACTTTGCTGTACTGATACAACTCACTCACACAGCTTTCCTTTTTTTTTTCTTCTTCTTCTTCTTTTTTTTCTTTTTTTTTGTTGCTAAAACCTCCCTGAAACCACACAGGAGGACAAATATGATGCAACTTACATTAAAATATGCTTGAAAACTGAATACCTGAGGTGAAAGTGAATTGCCAAATCAGTTTCATGTAAGAGCAAAATCGAATATAAATAAACTGGCAGGTACATGCATACAAGTCTCACACAATGTGGACTAAGATAGTCACTAGTCACTAAATATTTTTTTTTTAGTTTTGCATGCTCTCGTGAGATTATGATAATGGTTACGATACAACATGCAAATCAGATGAAGTTATGATGTCATCGGCTCACAACTCTCTCTCTGGATTTGAACAGAATTCTTCACTGATATTCATTTCAGTAACTGAAGAAGAAAAGCATAATACAGTCGACCCCAGCGGCGGAAATCCCTTGATAGAGAGAAATATGAAATGAAACAAAGTTGAGGGCATCAAATGACTTTCAATACATGTATTAACATTCCACATTTTATTCTTGATATTTACAACTTTCAATTCATACATCTACATTACTCATTTTCTTCTTGATATTTACACAATATCACTGTATCTATGAAACATATCCCAGTGCATTACATCACCTTATAACATATCCAAGAGTAATGATATTGAATGCTTTGCCATGGACAAGATGACCCACGACTGCAGAATGTAGGAATATTTCTCGCTCTTGCCAAAACCCAGCAAAACTGTTTTAAATTTGTGTTGTTCATTTGACTTAGTTCTATTTTCTTTTGGACTTGACTTATTTTCTTTTGATTTAATGTGTTATTGCATAAAGCAGCTACGGACACACAAAAAAAGAACCTGTTATCTCCCAGCAAGGACTAAACCTTCCAAAGATAACCAAGATCAGCAACCCAGGTGAGCCTTTAGTTAGCACATGTAATAATTCCACTTCAAGCATGGACATGGGAAACACCCCAGTCCTGCTCTCCACTGCCTCCAAGGGCATGCCCACTGTAGTTTCTGCTCCACCATAGTTTATTGAATACATTAGTCCTGTTTCAAAAAGCATATGCACACCGTCATCTCCAGCCAGTTGGCTGATCTCACCACCAAAGTAAGCGAGCAGGAGGAGAAGTTAGCTGCGTGCACCATACAAATTTCAGATCGAGGGGGAAAAAGTGCAAAGGCCGGAAGTCGCTAATTGTAGGACTTGGACCAGAAAATGGATGACTTGGAAAATAGGAGTTGTAGGAACAATTTAGTAACCCCACCAACATTTCATCTAGTCAACAGGAGTTGAAAGACATCTGGACCAAGGATGATCCGCGATCCGTTTTGCCTCATTCCAGACAAAGGAAATGGTTCATCAAGAATGTGTCAGAGTCTTCAAATCCACAAAATCCAAGCGTATAAAGTTCTTTGTCAAAGGCATAGGTGGTAAAGTTTATCATCTCGTAAGAGTCAAGGACATCTCATGAAAGAGTCAAGGACAAGTTGGGACCATGGATAGTGGTAGACCTCTTGGTGTAATCTCCTGGTGTGTGTTCTGCAAAATTAACGGGAAAAGCTGCTGTACGCCAGACACCAGGTCAAGTCGGGGGATGGTCGAACAACCTGCCCCTTACTTCAGGCCTACAGATGCCCAATATGTGGCGCAAACGGAGATAATGTCCACACCATTAAGTACTGCCTCTTGTCAAAGGAGCAGCTGCCTGGATATTCACCAACAGGGCCTGGAGCCATCAGTAGTGTCACCCTGGCTGGGTTACAGTATAGGACTCCACAAACTTATACTGGTCAACGGAAGAGGTCTTCAGGCTGGAGTATCACTAATTTGCTATGACACTGACAACAGCGTCACCAGAGCTCGGCAGCTGACACTGGGAGGAAGAGGGAGAAGTCGTTGAGAATGTGAACTGTGACAAATACCAGTTTCACACATACTGGTCGTTGAGATGTATACCATCCTGTAATTTTGTAATAGCAATAACTATCATTTGATTAAGGTCATTAATGTTTGTTGTTTGTGCAGAACAACGGTTACCAAGGACAAATCATGGACCTGTCCAGAGAATGGGCAAGTTTATCACAGCAAGTGTACTGACGTTCATTTTGTAGTAGGGCCTTGATAAAAAGGCATGAGTACGACCCCCATACACCGAAATACGGTGTATACAGACGTGATTGGTGATCATTCCAGACCCTGCACATACAAGAGCTGGAACGACATTATGGGACACATGCCTCTGAATGGCTCTGGTACAGATGCACCTCATGACACCAATTAACTCTTTATGTGCCATGGTGGAAACCCCCTGTGTGCCACGTTATTCTGAGACACGAAGGTAGTCATGCTTTGAGACAGAATTCTGTTTTACCAATTTGTATAACTTAAATTTCTGTTAAGCTGGACATAATAGCGAGCAAAGTTACAGAAGAATGCCAAACTTTGCTTCCATATACAATGTATAACAATTCTATTTTCAATTTTTCTTTTGAATTACCAGTTGCTACGTTACTGTAAAGGCATGACTTTTGCACATAAAATCGTGACAGAAACTTAGAATGTACACGCAAATCTAGTTGGGAACACCGCTTGATAGTCGATCACCACATGGAATGCACGCCGTATGTGAGAGGAACAAAAGCGCGAGAAACGCTTTCATTGTACCACGGGATTAGCGATTTATCAATCGGTTTTGGTGGCTTTGTTTGTTGAGCAGAATATGCGAAGTTGGCATGCCGTCGACCGAGTCGGACATGCGAACGTGGCACATAAAGAGTTAAAGACAGCAGAAGCAGACACTAGTCTCCGCAACGCCCCCAGAAATGGGATTCATGACACACACAAGACGTCTCTTCACACTTTACGCTACAACATCCTTTACATGTACATTGTACTCATGTACTATTTTCTGATACACTGGCTCAGTTTGCACAGTGCCACCAAATTACCCATAAACATGTACACGTAGGACAAAATGTAAATGTCAGAATTCCTGCACAATACTGAGCCTTTACATGCATAAACAATCATTCAATGTCATTCTATTCTTCAATTATCATTGATCGTCACAGAACTATGGCTACCAAGAAAACATCAAACACCTGTCCAGAGAATGGCAAGTTTATCACTGCAAAGGTGTGCCGACGTTCATTTATGCTACAATATCATTACACTGTTTTCTGACACACTGGCACACTGGTCGAGGCTGCAGTGCCACCAAATTACCAATTGATATATGTAGGATAAAATGTATTTGAAGTCAGAATTCCTGCACAATACTCAGCTTTTACATGCATAAACAAGCCAGACAAATCTTGTGTGTTCTAACTCTTGCTGACAGTGATATGCTTTCATATGCTTTGATTATTTTATGATGTTGCCATCTACCATAGGCAGCCTAGCAACAAACTTGTCTTGTCATTTACAATTGGTAGCCTGATAACAAACATTGTGTTGTTGTCCACCATAGGTAGCCTGGTAACAAACATTGATGTAAGGGGGGCATTAGGTGCCTGGATTTGTTTGGGCAAAGCTGGTGGTGCTGCTCCAAGATGACCACATCTAATCTGAATCATCACATCCTGCAATAGTGAGTGGGTTGTGTGATCTTGATGTGACATACAATTTGGACTTGTTTGTGACTTTGGTTTATTTTACCCAGCTGCTTTAAGGAGCAATGTGCCCTTGACCATTAGAATCAAACTCATTTATGAAAGAAACTAGGTCATCAATTTTATCGCACATTCTTTCACATTAATTTTCAATTGTAATTGTCACATGACATAATTACTATAATTTAGTACAGCATAACTGAGTCACAAGGTGCATATTACACTTGCTTAAGAATTACATAAAACTGCAGGTGTGATGTTACAGATTCATGCAGGCTCTCAAAAATCATTTGTAAAGATGCACAATGATCTGCATTTTTTCCCCCTTGAACCATATGGGGAAGTGTGCTTAGATTCACAAGAGTATTGGGTATGTTACGCATGGTTCTATTCAAACAAGCCAAACATTCCTCTAAATAAACATGGAACTCTCATTACCATGAAGTTTTTGGGAGACACTTTTCACTTGTTACATCAAAATTCCATTACAACCGAAAAAACAGACAATAAAAAACACAGAGCGGGTAATGTTATGGCCTGAATCTTTACTTCATTGCAACCAAATTTCATTATAACCATGTTTGTTATAACAGGAGTGCACTGTAGATAGAACACATTGATTGATATATCAATACTGACGAGCAAATCCTTCACTTGTGTCACAAACAGTGATACTGTAAGACATGGTAAATGGTTTCCGTAAAGGCCACACTATTCATAGATGATACCTCACACACATTCAAAAGTGTCTCTCAGGGGCCCAGATGGATGAATGGGCATCGCACTTGAATAGTGCATTCCTCTTGAATAACATCATCACTCAAATCAGCAAGTAACCGCCACTCACTGTCCACTCAATATTGGAAGGAAGTCTTGGAAGGTCCCTCAATCCTCCGCTAGAAGTCAATGCATCTTCCTTTCCTCTCCCAGTCCCCGTAACGCGTGGGCTCCGGTCCTCGTGGTCCCCCTTTCTCGCCCGTCACGGGGTTCACATCGTCCGGAAACGGCTGCAGTGGCTCCTTCTCCGCATCGCGGTGCCTCTCTGGCATCTGGGTGTCATGCTTGCCGGTAGGGGTGAAGGCTTTCTTCAGAGGGGCCTTGCCCGGAGGCTGCTGATCACCGTTGCCCTGGTTACCAGACGTGGAGGCACACCTTGCTGGAGTAGTGAATAAGGCTCTTCTTGCTACAGATGCTGAAACAAAAAGAGAAGTTAAAATCAAAATATGGTACATACAATACTGTAGGAAATTAGAGAATTACCTCTCATTTCTAGTTAAATTTTTCAGTCATTACTTCACTTAAACTCATTGCCCATTAATCAGTAATCTAACTCTGCCTTTGGTCAATACATTAATACAATTAGCATAATTAACTCGACCCAATTTTCATATATGGGGAGAGTATCATGATCATGGGATGAAATAAATGTCTAGATTGTCTTTGATTCTGCACACCATTTTTGGCCACATAAAACAGATTCAGAAGATGATTGCAGATTGTCACTGATTCATGCAATATTTCAGAAAAGTGCTTTTAAAGTTAAAGAATACATCATGATAGTCCCATACATTTCAAAATGTGATGCTGATCAATTGGCAATATGACGAAATTTCAGAGCAATGGAATATAAAGAAACAGGAGGTAAAGCGTACATAAGCATTTCATAAGCATAATTAAAAACAGACATCAAAATTGCTTTAACCCGTTGAGGACGGACTGATTTTCCTGTAACACGCATTTCCCATAGACACCTGCCCGAATATTCTTGGGGCTCGTCTTCAACGGATTTAAATATAATATGAACTGATTGATGAACAAAGCAAGTCTTCAAACATTGTTGGAATATCAGTAAGTACAATAAACTTCCACATTAGAGTGACTGAAGGAAGTGCTTCAACTTGGGTGATAATCGACTCTCACGTACAATGATACTTGTACTTATAACACATTTTCCTTGTAATCAATCTAAGATTTCAAGAAAAACTGGCTAGTTTCTACCTCAATTTGATTGGTTGTGGTAACCCTGCAAAGTTTTGAGCTAACTGAATATAGGGTCCTAGGGTGGTATTCTGAAATCCTTCCTAGGAAGAAATTTCTTCCTAAGTCAGGATTTTTTCCTAAGTGGTATTCTGAAAATTGTCCTAAGTTTCTTCCTAAGTATACTTAGAAAGAAACTTAGGAAGGGGGCGGAAATATGCAAATTTCTAACTAAGGAAGAAGTTGGTACCGGTATTCTAGAATGCACTTAGGAAAGAATCTTAGGAAAATATTTAGGAAAGCCCCACCCCTGTCCTAAGTACCCATACGTTAAGAATAGCAAGCTACACAACACCGTGATATGCGCGCTTGTCATTCATGCGCGCAACATGTACTTTGATGCGCGGAATGGGCGTGACAAAGGGGACATGCCGCGCACACGTGTATTTGACCCTAAGTCATCGTAATATGCGATTGTCATTGGTTGGTTCCTTATGATACGGCATTTTGTATTGGCTTAAGAAAGGACGTGGGCGGGGATAAGGATGGCCTAATTTGCATTAAGAAGTGCCTAGAAAGAAATGTCAGAATACCAATTCTGTCTTTCCTATGCACTTCCTAAGTTTCTGACTTAGGAAGAAACTTATGAAGAAACTTGAAAAGATTTTCAGCATACCACCCCTAGGCCCTAGTCCCATACTTTTGCCTAGTGCTCTTGAAACACTTTTACAAGAATACACAGTGGCAGACTACACAAGAGTAAACAAGTCAGTTTGCAATTGCGGCAGGGTGCCTACATATATTTCTGGCAGGGACACTTTCATTCATCCATAAAACAGCCAATGAATATCATGTGTGCTTTATACTAGTCCCACATAGAACACAAGCAGGAGTTACTCACAAGTGTTATGGGAAGTGACACCTGATTGGGCCTTTTCATTAATGAATGAAATGGCGCCGGTCACAAATAGGCACCCTGTACAAAGGCTGCCACAAGCAGGGTTAATTGTTTTTATACTCAAGACTCTAGTCAAAGATTAGAAATAAAGTAGTAAAGTTTACCCTGGTATTACTATAAAACTTTACTGCCAACTAACAAAAATAGATGTGTACAGACTACAGTGTAACTGTACAGTTTAACTGTTAAGATCCAAAATTCTGACACATTTTAAAAAGCGCTCCAGCGTCAACTACGTTTCAATTATCTGCACACTACATCACAAGGCTGAATGACACTCTGGGTACACAAGTGTTAAAGGTTCAGCTCAGAGTTGTTCAACCTAAGCCGTTAACTCATTCAGATCCAGATCTAGCCCCGGAGACCGCGCCGCCACACTGCGTGTGGCGGCTGTCGCAGTTAATCCAGATCCAGATTTCAACGGAAATTCGTAAGGCAACCCGCCGAAACTCTGGGGGAGGTAGCGGGGCGCTTCGCCAGGACAATTCTGCGAGAAAGAAGCTAGGCTACCTACAACGAGAAGTCTATTGTAAATGACTTACCACAGCAGTGAAGACCCAATCTAGCCCTCAATAGTGAAGATGCCATTCTTTTAGCTATGAATTCTAAATAAACGGAGAAATATGATAAAACACAGCAGCTTGTTATAGCACTTGATGTTACGACACTTGGTGTTGTTACGAAATCACTATGTGTACAGCACGTTCGCGGCAAGTGTCGTATCGTGACGCAACTCAAGATCATGTAACAATTATTTGACCACATGAGGGCAGCAGATCATTTTTTTTTTTCCGTCTTCGTGATCATCCATGCCAGTGCTAGTGGTCGGTGGTTGCAAGAGAAGTAAAAAGGGAGGTGGTAGTCTAGTAAAGAACACTCAAATTCACTCGAATTTGAATGACCGCATCGTTAGATCGAATGCAAATCTGATGGAATTAGGCGGGAAAACCTAAATTAAGATAATTGAATAAGACGTTGAAATGAAAATGAAATTGCATGATCCAATCGTATGACAGTGAAAAAAGTCCCATAGAAGTTGTGTTTCATGTTATGATGTTGATTGAATTCGAACGTTCAAAGTGCGAAGTACTGTTGTGTTCCTATAAATGGAATTGAAACTGGTATTTGGCACGAATTTGAACGTCTATCCAGCTGCCGTGAAATTGAATAGCAACATTGAGTCGTTAAATTGAATGAATTTCCCTATAAATTGAATGAATAGATAGAGTCTAAAGGGAATGACATGAAACGAATTTGAATGCTCACAAAATGAAAATGAACCGTGGTATCAGATCAGTGACCAAAATCGCTTGAATAATATTTGAACTGGCTGTGGTATCTATGTGGTAATGCAATATATCCTGTGGTACTAGGCCTATTATGTCACACACACACAAAAAAAAAATACGACGGAAAATAAATTATTTGGTTTTGGGGGTATTAACAATTCGGCATTGAATTGTATTACCATGCTTGTGAGATATGAAATTTACGTTTGTAAAATAAGAAAAATAACACCTCGTTTTGATTTATGTAGATATAGTATAAGGGAATATTATGATAAAGAGAAATTCATTGCAAGAAATAATCATAAGTTGCAAGTGTTTCAGAAAAAAATGGTGTCTCTTTAGACACCTTTTCTCTTGATGTATATTATATTGTATTGTATTTGAAAAAAGTATGATGTTTTTTGAAATATGATGTATTACGTGTACAGATGAAAGAGAATAATAAATATCCCAGTGAGGGAAAAAATACTTTGCGAATATTCAATACCACATGATTCGATGTGTAATGTACTACAGCCAGCCGTGGTATCCCTGAAGTAGTAATGTTATTCTGTGGTACAAGATTTCATTTAAAAAAGAATACAAGGATCGATATCGATGAACGACAGGACTACCATTACAAAATGTTCTGTGGTACTCCTGTTTGTTTGTTTGTTTGTATGTTTGTTTGTTTGTTTGTTTGTTTGTTGTTTTTTCATTTTCCATCTGAGAAGATGGCTGGATAGCCCATCAGCTGCAATAGCTGGTCTTCCATGGGGTCCAGTTGCATGTTATAAGGCGAACATCCTGCTCTTTGCGATGAATAAATGAAGCGAGATCGTCTTGAATTTACGTGCATGAGTTGTGACTCTACACACGGGACCTCCATTTTATGTCCTATCCGACGGACAGAAGTGTTTTGCCCTACTAGAGGGGACGGTTTGATTACACACAACATTCACTACCACACAGCAGCATCACAGAAAATACAATAGAATTCTGAGTGTGACGTCATGTTGAGGTCTTCTTAACGGAGTAAAATATCATCGGATCAGCAGAATGTTCTACAAGTTATCTATAATTCGGACTTCGAATCTGAAACCATAATATCATGCACATGTTGTGTTTGTTATGACACGGTGCATGGAATCACTCCGACCAAATAGGCCTAACCAAATTATATGAGGTGGTAACGTCATCGCGAATCTGGAGAGAAGACAAGATCTTACAGGTATCGATTTCTCTCCTTATGAGATGACAAGCTCTTATGGTCTCTTCAATCTTCTCGTCTTCTCGCTAAGAAATCGTGATTACGAAATCTCTCCGAATTGCCGGATACCATGGCGACCTGTGAAACAATTTGCGATCTCAGTCGATCGGGATATAACTTGTCTTGGGGTAGGCGCGCCGGAAGCAGTTTTGGATTGGGGGGGCAAACATTGGAGGGGGCTCAAGATTAGACCATACATATGTTACACAATATACACATACACACACACACACACACACACGCACACACATCTATTATATATATATATATATATATATATATATATATATATATATATATATATATATATATATATATATATATAGAAAGTGGCGTACGGTGGGTCGAAACATGGGGGGAACCACAAAGTAATTTTGACGGTCTGTATGCTTGTGCGTGTGTGCGTGAGCAATAATTGGACTACAATACATTACGGAATGTGATATACATTCAACAACGCAGTCATTGAGGAACATTGTAAGTTTTCCTTACATGGATTATGAAATGACGGTGTGAAACGATCGACAAATTATATACTGTCAGCAACATAAGGTGAATGGCATAACAATAAAAATGCGAGCGAGCGAAGCGAGCGAGCTTGAAAATTTTGATATTCTACAGTTCCAAAACTGGAGTTTTAATTGTATAGCTATATATTTCGCTTTGGAAATAAATGGGGGCGCATCGGGCGCAACAGCTGGCAATTATTGGCAGCAACATAAGGAGAACGGCATAACGATTGAATGCGAGCGAGCGAAGCGAGCAAGCTTGAAAATTTTGACATTCTACAGTCCCAAAACTGGGGTTTGCAGCTATATCTTTCACTTTGGAAATTAATGGGGCAACGCATCGGGCGCAACTGCTGGCAATTACTGGCAGCAACATTAGGAGAATGGCATAACGATTCAATGCGAGCGAGCAAAGTGAGCGAGCTTGAAAATTTTGACATGTTACAGTTAAAAAACTCCCGCTTGTAGCTATATCTTTCGCTTTGGAAATTAAGGGGAGGCATCGGGCGCAACTGCTGGCAATTACTGGCAGCAACGTTAGGAGAGTGGCATAACGATTCAATGCGAGCGAGCGAAGCGAGCGAGCTTGAAAAATTTTGACATGTTACAGTCCCAAAACTCCCGTTTGTAACTATACCTTTCGCTTTGGAAATTAAGGGGGGGGGGGGCATCGGGCGCAACTGCTGGCAATTACTGGCAGCAACATTAGGAGAGTGGCATAACGATTCAATGCGAGCGAGCGAAGCGAGCGAGCTTGAAAATTTTGACATTTTACAGTCCCCAAACTCCCGTTTATTTATAGCTAATATTTATCTTTCGCTTTGGAAATTAAGGGATGGGGGCATCGGGCGCAACTACTGGCAATTACTGTCAGCAACATTAGGAGAATGGCATAAAGATTCAATGCGAGCGAGCGAAGCGAGCGAGCTTGAAAATTTTGACATTCTAGAGTCCAACAACTGCCGTCGTAGCTATGTTTTTCGCTTTAGAAATTAAGGGGGAGGCGCACCGGGCTCAACTGCTGCGAGCGAGCGAAGCGAGCGAGCTTGAACATTTTGACATGTTTACAGTCCAAAAGCTGCCGTTTGTAGCCATATTTTTCCCTTTTATTCATATATATACATATTCATTTTATTTTCTTTGTTTTATTATTTTGATTATTATTATTTTTTTTTTTTTGGGGGGGGGGCTTTTTGGGGGGGGCAAAAATGCGTTTTGCCCCCCCACTTTTTGGATTGGGGGGGCGGCCGCCCCCCCCCCCCCCCCCCCCTGCCCCCCCACTTCCGGCGCCTATGAGGCCTACCATGTATGAATGAATTTCTACAGTCAGATATCCATTTGGTTGGCTATTATATTATAATAGCAAACCAAATGGATATCTTATTCAATGGCACTCCCCTCACGCTTTGTAAGACTATTGTCCTGTTTGCGTTTGCGTTAATACCCACTTGTCAGTGGCGGATCCAGAGGGGGGCGCAACCGGCGCACGCCCCCCTTTATTTTTCCTTAAAAATAAACAAAAGGACTAAAAAGAAAAAAATGAAATGAAACCCGGAAGTGGCACCAGAAACATTAGTCACGTCCCCCCCCCCTCCTTTTTTTGTACAGAATTCCTTGATCCGCCCCTGCTTGTTATCGATTCGTTTCTTTGTTCTTTTTGTTTGTTTCTTTTTTTTCGCAGATGTCAGATTTTCAAGCACTGTAAAGTTTATCCGACCTGACCTGACTGCACACTGAAAGATGATTCTTTGCTTCATCAGCTAGTATTCATGCTACGACTTCGAAACCCCTCGGCGGTACAGTACATTGGAGGAGACCGTCGTGCTTTGGGCCAAAGAAACACTTGTCAGTCACAAAGAGAACCCTTTTCTTCTTTTTGTTAATCACTCTCTTTCTATAAACTGGCAATTCAGTGACATAAAGCTAAAGAGTCTCTTGGTCTTTTTTAAGCCGGTTGGACTGTGTAATCCTCTTGAGTTGAATCGCCCCTCCCTTTGAAAGACTGTCTCCGCCCCGCCAGTCTCCGCTACCGTTTTGTCGTCTTCAAGTCCGTCAGTTCTCACGAATTCTGCAATTTGTTTCGGTATGGGTGTCTTTCTTCTTCTTGATCATAGTTTGTATTGCTTCAAATGAGTCTTTAGATAATCCTGCCTGACATCAAACCGAGCGTGAAAACAGACAGTGTTTTCGACATGTTTTCTTGACTCGTTATGGACGTGTCCAGTGGGTTCTTGATGGAATCAACTCTAATCATAAGCCATGTTTTTGTCCCAGAAGGAAACCTCTCAATTTGAGTGGTATAGGTCTGCACCATAATTACAGCAGGGTTTGACTGTTTACGGCGATGCCGCACGATAAACGGTCTGGTGGAATAGCCAGTACTCAGTCTGAAATGTAAAACTACATGTGTATAACTTTAGTCTAATATTTCATATTTTCCTTTGGACCTGAAGTACTCGTACTTATCATCATCATCAAATCATATTTTGAAACTTCTTAAAATGCGGGGTCAGACTTGATTACCATAAATGCTATTTTCTGGTTCCTATCCTTGTCTTTTCTATATGTTAGGGTCGGCGCTGCGTTTTTAAAAGTGGGGGTGGGGCAGTTCTGAGGGTCACCTCGGGTTTTGATCAGCTGACAAGCAAAAACAAAAACAGAAAACAAAACAACAACAACAAAACAAATAAGGCCTTC
Organism: Diadema antillarum; assembly: GCF_040938485.1. Taxonomy (NCBI): domain Eukaryota; kingdom Metazoa; phylum Echinodermata; class Echinoidea; order Diadematoida; family Diadematidae; genus Diadema; species Diadema antillarum. Next base: position 1,088,928 of record NW_027271809.1, on the reverse strand, counting down.
GGCGCAATATTTCCTGGTGCCACTTTCGGGGGAAAAAATGAAATAAAATATGTAGGCCCTATTATGTATTATGAAAACAAATCGAAAGACAACCAGTTTTCTAATGGATTGGTAGGCTATTTATGTCTTTGATTTGATACAACATTGATTGCCGAATATACGCATAGTTACAAACTATCAAAAAAAGTCACAAACGCAATAGTCTTAACATGTATATGTCAGAAGCAGACCAAATATTGGACAACGCGAGCCACTGCCTATATAGAGTCCAAGAATGTTGTTTGTATATTAAATATGTTTGTACATTATGCTCAAATTGTTACTAGTATTCGATTGTTACTAGTATTGTCTGTATTGGTGCCCCCCCCCCCAAAAAAAAGAGTAAATAAATAAGAAAAATGTGTTTCTGGTGTGATTTTAAGATGACCAACTATAGTATACATAATTTTACCAGCTTTTGCTTGCCGTGGTAACAGTAACTGGTTGTAGATTGTAACCACAGAAATCCTGTGGATGAAACCAAAGAATATCTTGTAAACATCGATTCCCCCAATGATCATCCTTTCTACCAGCGATCACAAGATGGCGTAATTTATTTTTAGCTAATTGTGAGCTGCGGGAACATTTGAAAACCGTTGAAGTTTTGTCGATGCGAAACCTCCTGGAAGGGCTAACACAACAATAATACGAGGTAAATTTTACATGGACACTTGTACATATGTATGAATCGTGCATATATTACCTGATTTCCATTTTCACAGGACTATGATATTCTTTTACAGAAATGACAAGTGCTGAAATGAAATATTTAACTGCCGCTGGTCCCAAGTATTGACTAATATGTTGGTTCGCGAGTGTGCAAGTTGAAAGGCGTGATCGTGATCGCGATTGCAAGCGCAAGACATTCGTATCTGAAACCTTAGCCCTTTATTCAATGAAATAAGTGAAATGGTCTCGGTACATAAATGAATGTGATTATAATGATAATAATATAGTGTGTAAATGTCCTTTTGTTTACTAGCTGGTGTCTGTATCACGACCGTCGTGTAACATTATATAGACTTTTTAGGTCTAGATCATTACTAGATGTCTAGTCATAGACTTCACAAAGGTGCCTCTTAACCCCGGGGCGCTCCTTGTACACAGTGACTGCAACGCGAAGCGTTGGGGCCTGGGGCTGGTCGCAGTTAGGCTGCCTCTATAACTATACACAGCACTGTCGCTGTACACGAGTGTCGTGCTTCGCACGGTGTCTGGTTGGGCTAGGCTGGGCTGCCTCTCTAGTACTGCTCTAGTAAAGTAGTATAAAATATATAAATTAATTAAACTTACTGTAAAAGTGGATATTTTCGCGCGACTAATTTTTCGTGCTCGACGGGGTAAGAAGAGTTTCGTGTGTTTTTAATTCCATGGAATCAAGACATCAACTACTGGAACATAATTATGGCAAGCAAAAATATTCGCATGCTTTTATTTTTGCGTTAGTTTCAGCCTCAGGTTGCGCGAATTATCCGCGAAATGCGCGAAAATTTCCACTTTTACAGTAAGCTGAAACTAGGGTCTAACGTTAGACTTTTCCCCCCTCCTCACAGATTTAGGAAGCACATTTGATGATGGATTCCACCTCTTTAGAAGATCTGCAAGCTTACTTCGAAGTAAAGCTTACGAGCTTGACAACATGCATGGATTTAGTATCCATTGGTGAGTCTACAGTTTATATACATGTACCGTGATTTTGTAATTTACTATGGACTCTCCGTTCAATATGACAGATAAGTACTGCAATACTGTTACTGATAAGCAAACAGGTCATGTGCTGAGCTAGTAAATTTTCATGTGAAAATAGAGACCACTTTTTGACGCAAACCACAAACAACCAGCCACAGCCCAGCAGCTATTTTTATAAAACTTCAAAAACTTCTTGTACCGTACCTTATGTAGACTGGTGGTGCCTCCAAGGAGCTCTTACCTAACTACATGTAAGCAGTTGCATCCCCAGAGCAAGAGTTCATAACAATGTTGCAGTTCTCAGGGTTTTCTTTTGCTAGTATAAACTAGAATTCAAATCCATACTTAAACTTAGGAGCTCCATTAGATAGCCCATCGTGTGTTTCTAATTGTTGGACTGATGCTTGATTCAACCATGGCATAATCACACCATTCACAGTTTGTTACTAGTGGTAAATTTTAGCTGTTTGCGCATAAGAGTCTTCTTCAATTGGGGTGAGAGTTCAAATTCAAAGATGTGAGACCTTGTAGATCTGTGATTGAGTATGAGTAGAGCGTGGTCTCTGTCAGAATAAATATCTGACATAATCTGGTACAGAGACAGTGTGGTACACTTGTTGCTTTGATAAAGTACTAACTCGGTACTTTTGTCCAGTTTTAATGGTCACTTTGAATTTCACTGAAATGTCAAAGTTAATTCAATATGATAGGAAATGAATATTCAAGTGGCTAATCACTTTGACAATGCAGTCTGATACATTGAACATTACAAGGAAGTGGTAACCGGATATGTGGTGTATGTGGCATATAGACTTTTTGTAACCTTTAATGAGTCTTGTCAATATCCAATGTATCACATACCAGTGAAAGGAAAATAACACAGATTTTATACAGTAACAGGTCATGTGATACTACATTGTACATGTTGGTTCATCTGGAGGTTATTCTCGAAGAAGCATAAAGGTACAGACTGTTTGGAACTGGTAGGGTAGATGGATGGATGATAATGTTTGTGCCTATGTGTGTGTGTGTATGTATGTGTGTGTGTGTGCATGTGTGTACCCATGGGTGGTACCTATGCCTGCCTGAACAGACTCTTGTTTCACTTTTTGGAAGTTCAAAAGAAAGCCCTTCTCTCTTCCATCTCCCTGTGTAACTCAGCATCAGAGCCATACGGGGTGCAGTCGGAATGTCGTGAACAACTCCTCCGTATGGAGCAGGATCTATGTGAGGCGGAGTCTGCGGTGGCCCAGCTGAAAGAATGGGTAAAGATGAAGCGGGAACAGCTGGCTGCTGCTCAGGTAGGGTTACAAAACTTGTTTTTCTGCTCAATCAAAGTCATGCAGGGTTATCACTGACATCTGCTGGAGAAGGGGATCATGAGAGATGCCTGGATAGCTTCTGATGTCAGATGTATGATTTAACTAAATTCTAATGTAGAATACATGAAAAAAACTTTCCTTTGGAATGTCACTGTCAAACATTAACATCATAAATACACAGCAATGTGTTTGTGACATTTTTTGGAGACTATGTAAAGTTACCTTAGTGAGTCACTTAATCATGAAAGCCTTCTGTAATTTCCCTTATTTAAATGATCTCTTCGTTCCTGTATTCTAGTTTTTCTTTTTCTTTTTTGTTTACTTGTTATCTCTTGGTCCTCAGACATTGGCTTCTAACCTATGAGGTTTCAGGGTTTTCCTTGTGGCATTGCGTTTTGTGTTTTAATGACATTCAAAAGAATGGTTTGCACTTGAAAAATTACTTTTGCTATTCTCCCTACAGGTCCTCCATGAAAATCTCAAGAGCTTGAACAGCCGACTGCACTACGTCGAAGGCAATCTACCTGAAAGACTACCAGTTCAACAATCTCACCACCAAACTCAGCCAATGTAAGCTTTCGCTGAAAAAGAAGAAAAATATATGTAATTAATGTGGAGCACAATTAGTATTTGCTGCATTGCTGACCAGTGTAAAATGAGGCAAGTGCCATACCAATGAAACATTTGCAGAGGATTTCATTATGATGCTATAAATAAGATAGTCATGTACTTTTCAACGTGGTTATATTTTAACATTATAATGGTTCTATCCATTTTCACTACTAGCAATATACAATAATGTTGAGCATATTGATGAGCATCCATGGAAAGAAGAGGTGAGATACAAACAAGTGAATTTACTGCTTATACATACATTGTTTGATTTTGTTATGATGATTATGCACAGCATGCCTCAGTATTCCTGGGATATGACAATAAGTCATTTGTATGCTTATAGATACTGTCTCTAAGCTGAGCCCAAAACAGGTGTCCAGACTACTGGTAAATTGTCCAGTGCAGAGTAGAGGAGAAGAGTTTTTCAGACTTTTGTGTCCATTATTGTGGCAGTGTCACAAAATCTACAAATATTCACTATGAACCATGTGATTTTTTGAAGGTGTAAACAGATGGCATCTTTCGATGTCTGTTGTATTCATTTCACATAAAAAAAAATGTTTATATATATATATATATATATATATATATATATATATATATATATATATATATATATATAATATGTAGTCACTAGGAGAAGTATATTCATTTTCTCAGTAAACCAAAAATGAATAGATATTATTGTTGAACCATGATTGTATACGTACATATTTCTGCAACTATTCAGCATTTTTGTTTTCCCTGTGGAAGTAAAGTGAAATTAATCCAATTTAAACATGTCTGAGAGTGTTGGGGCTGAAGGGTTACTGTAGCGCTTTAATGATGTTGTGATGCCATTCTTGTTGCCATTTCAGTGTGGAGGACAGTCCCCCGCTGCAGTCGAAGCCAGTCACCAGGAACGCTGAGGAGAGCACAAGAGAGGGACCCAAATCCAACAAGCCCAGCAAGCCATCCCCGTCCCCTCTCATGGACTATGTCACCGTACCGGAGTTTGAGGCTGTGCCGAAGTAAGTCTCACTCATCAGCACCCTTTCAGATGCAAAGGGCTGGGAAAGAGATTATCATAGAGTTGTCAAAGGCCAGCATTCTTTGGCACAGCATGAATGTTCAGAGCAGAAGCACTCTTATTTTTGAAGGTTCATGTGGCTTGGTAACAGGATATAACTTCCTTCATTTATTCATGAACATGTTGCTTTAAAAAGAAATGTGGATCTTCTATGAGAGCAGAATAATGCATTAAGAAGAGATATGAAAATTGATTTTACCATCATTTCTGTGCTTTCTTTTTATTCTGGAGAAACTTGACAACTAGTTGATGCATTGCTGTTAATCTCCTGAAAGAATATTGCTTTTCTGTTATTTCAGGCTTGTAAACTCGTGTGAAAAAAATTTGTTGGGCAATGAAGCAAGCATGAAATTGTCAGATTCTGAGAATAGTTGAGGGTACATATACTCTATATGTATTTTTGTTTGTTTATTTTTGTCACAGAATATTTATTACCTCCGCCAAGGAAGGAGGTTAAGCAATCATTGGCGTTGGTTTGTCTGTTTGAAAAATAACTAAAATAGTTGTGGATGGATTTGAATAAAACTTACAGGAAAAGTCAATAATGACACGAGGAATTACACTGGGAATTTTTATGGATTTTTGAAGGATCTTTTATCTTCTGGGATATAAGGTCAATGAACTTTGGAGTTCGAGCTGGATGTACTGGAGATTTACATATGTGCGCTAAAGTGCATGCTCTGCTTGGGCAAGGCATGGTGCAGCTGGAAGCTGATGATGTAAACAAAAGCCTTCTATATTGGGGAATTGCATGCATGTATGGGTGGCATGCATGCATGCATGTAATGAGTTGCTGGCATGGTGGAGGTCAGCATTCTCCGACTCTCCGAGTGCTTTCCTAGTTATTTTTGTCTTCGCTTGGCCATTTTGTTTCTAGATACATGAAGGGCCGTATGACGTACAACAGTATCAACGAAATTGTAGATGGCTTCAACAGAGCCCTGGAAAGTAAATACCACCTCATGAAGCGCCCTCGCTCTGGTTTAAACGACCGTGACCGCAAACAGTACTACAAGTACAAAGAGCAGCAAAACAAGCACACTGCAGGTATGAGAGTAGTATGGCAACCACTTAGTAAGGGTGTTTCTGGGTGGAAATGGAGAGATGGAGATGGATCAGCTTTAGACACTTCTTAGGTTGATTGATTGGCTGTTTTACCTTTTATATCAGTGCACAATCTCTGCAACTTTAAGAAATGTAAATCAAGAATATACTTTGAGAACTGTTTTCCAATACCGCTGCATGAAAGCTCTTTTCTCTCTCTCTCTCTCTCTCTCTGTCAAATGACATAATGCTCTTACTAGCTTGTGTGACTTCAAAGTCTGCTAAATGTGATCATACTGGATGCAGATGGCAAACAGCCATTCCACCATTGCCGGATACTCTGAAAATTCTTTTTTTTTTCTATGTGTGCAGGACACTATGAAGTCAACATAGCACACATCAAACAGAAACTTTGATATGCTTATCATGCAGTTTAAGACCATCATACCTCTGCGCATTTGACTCATTATAGTAATTTCTTTGGTACGGACAGATTTTTTAACGTAGATGTGGCTCTGAGACAGGGTGATTGAAACAAGTTGAAGTCCTCATGTGAAGATGCTGTTTAAAACATATTTAGGGCAATTAAAAATCATTTCATTGACTGTATATTTTGATGCATGTCCATATTCTAATAAGGAAGTACTTGCAGTCTAAATTTTTCTTGTACATTTATCATTTTCAGGCGAGTAAAAGATATCTAAATTGAATATGAGGTCTTTTCCCCCTATTGATTGACACCGAGAATTGCAGAGCTGAATTTAATGGGTAGCACAGATTCATGATCAGTAATAGTTACACAACAAAAAGAGAAGCTGTGTTTTGCTCACACCATGCAGGTGCATACTTCGTCACAGAAGACGACCTTAAGCGTCTGGGTAAGCTGAAGGTAGACTCATCGGCGAGGGCGGCGCTGACGATGCTCCGACACTGTGGTAGGATGCGGGAGATTCGTGGGGGCGGCCTGACTCGCTACGCGGTGATCCCCCTGTGAAAGTCAACCATCTCATCCATGCACTGAGGACTGACAGCGGTGCATTGATGCTATGGTTCGCGCAGAGAAATGAGGCAAAATTGGGTGCCCATGGGCTGTACTATGATTTGTGCTGGATCCTGTGAAATCGGCATACATTAATTGGAGACGGCATCATCTTTCCGACAGTAAATCAGTTAACCAGGATTGTCCGCGTGCTGATAAGGAACTCTTGATCTGTCCTCACTTTGAGGCCATAATTAAAAAATTAGGGAGCGATGATGTTGGTTGTCGGCACTCCAGTGAGCAGGTCTATGATTGTTGGATATTGCTTGTATCATCAGGCTCAGAACATGGACAGCTTGAGAAAGTATCCCCAAGTTGTTTGCTGGACTGATATATTTTTGTGAAAACCTGCTGTGATGAGCGCAGGCTTAGAAGTATATTCTGTGACAAACCCCTTCATTATATCTTATCAGCACCACACAAGTGTACAACGCTGTATAATAATTAACATGTATATGGTCACTCAGGTTGCTGAACACTATTGTGTGTACAAGGCACACATTTTGCATGCCTTAAGGAATCATGTGCGATGATGTCTGTTGGATCTTACATTGCCATGGTAACCACATAAACAAGATAATAATCTCTCAGAGCAAAGCAATCCCTCAGACTATTTCCAGCTTATTTTAATTTGGCTGGAATACATTTTTGGTGATGTAACCCTTTTTTCAAGTACCTTTCTTAGAAGGAGTCTGGCATTGAATTAGGCATTTATCCATGGAGTCCTGAGGAATTTTGCTGAAATAACTTTCATCACTAATTTGGCACCCCTAATTTCATTGCAGTTCTTGTATGTGAGAAATTTTTGATGGCACTCACTCTCTGAATTCATAACATCACCACAAACTCAGAAACAAACAAAATTACTAAAATTACCCATGAGAGAGACACAGGAACTTCAACTATTCTGAAATGAGTTGTCAGTTAAAGAATCACTCATAATTGTGGGAACTATGAACCGCTTACAAATTCTGCTATTGAAATACACAATTTTAGAAGAACAACAACTGTTTAATGCAAGAGTACATTTTTACTCTGCCTTATGAAATAATAATTATAAATAGTAAACATGTAAACAAGTGTTGTCTCCCCCGCATATCATACTTTGTAACAATAGTATTTTCCACTGTAAGTTCATTGACCTCTTGACCTTTGACCTTGTTGAACTTCATCCATATTCAATCTTTGCTAGCATCTTTGGGTGATGCACCTGTGGTATTTGCGATAATAATGTTTTTCAGTATAAGTTCATTGACCTTTTTACCTTTGAACTTGTTGGACTTCATCCTTATTCACACTTGACTGGCATCTTTAGGTGATGTACTTTACTTGTGGTATGAATTCAGTGGTCATACCTCAAAGCTGTGAAAAGTTATTGAGAGTACACCCAAAACTGTATGTACAGTACTCATCAGGTAAATTTCAGTGGAAATTTGACCTTTGACCTTGTCAGAATTCACCAATATTCAAACTTGACCAGCATCTTTAGGTAATGCACCCATATATGAAGTATGAATTTGGTGGTCATAGCTCAAAGCTGTGGAAAGTTATTGAGAGTACACCACAATACCATGTGTACAGTGCTTATCAGGTGCAGTTACTTGACCATTTGACCTTTGAACTTGTAGGACTTCACCCATATTCAAACTTCATGGCATCTTTAGATTATGTACATGTGATGTTATTTGGTGGTCATAGCTCGAGTCTGTGGAAAGTTACTGAGAGTATACCGCGATACTATGAGTACAGTGCTTATCAGGGCAAGTTCACTGACCTTTGACCTTGTCAGACTGCACCCATTTTTTGATTTGGCTGACAGTTTTTGGTTATGTACTTGCAGTGTGGGTTTGATGGTCATAGCTCAAAGCTGTGGAAAGTTAGAGTACACCAAATTATTGACGACAACACCGACGATGGAATAGTGACGCCTTTGTCTTGCTTTCACAATGCAGGTAAGACAAAAAGTGATAAATGAACAACAAAATGTTAACATTCTAGAAAATTAATGTGGTCTCCAAGAATTTATGGGTCAAGTGTGATTCTTGTTCAAGTGTTACTTTTCATGTCTCTATCACCAAAGATGTGCTTTGTCTGGTTTGTTTTTGAAGTTCTTTTTTTTTTTAATAAAAAGAAACCTCTCATGATCTCAGTAGGAGGTAGATCAGTGTTTATAATGGATGACGTCAAGAAGCCATCCACTGCATAACAAAATCCAGTGTATCTTTGTCTATATTTCTACATACATGTATTGTTACAAACAAACAAATTTAAAAGGTAAGAAGAAACCAAAATAGTTGTCATCTCTTTTTGTCGACAGGAGTATGAGAACATTACTACAACTGTGCATTCTTACATGCTTTTTTTTTCAGTCATATGTCCTAAGAATGGAAAAATACTGTGATTGCTGTAATAATTTTGATTTGAGGATGTTCTTCCAGTGTTATTATGTACAGTATTTCAAAACCCAGCAGTATCATCAAAAGTAGAGTTAAATTATGGAACGTACTGTCATGTATTTATAACAATCACATCATGCTTTTATTCATATACTGACATGTTGTTAATTGTTGAACCGTACCTCACAACTGCAGTATGATAAACAACTGTATATAGAATTTCATGTGTTTAAATACTGTACTTTTGAATGAATATTTTGAAGTATACTTGTATTCACAGACATTCTGTAGACATGAGCAGATTTGTTTTGTTGTTGTGCAGCCACTCCTACAAGTTATTATTATTATTATTTTATATATATATATATATATATATATATATACATACATAATGTATATACATATATATAATCATAAGAAGAATGAGTCTCCTCAAATATGCCATCTGCAGATCCAACAAGAAGGTTTTTATTCACAAAATTTTTCAACCCACCTCGGGCCTTCGTCAGTGTAGTGTATACTATATAGTACAATGATACCTTTTTGCAAACATGAATCATAACAACATAACATCATAACATAACTTTCTTGTTGGATCTACAGATGGCGTACAGTATTTGAGACTCATTCTTCTTATGATTATAAAATTTGAAGTCCAACACGTGGAAAATTCATATATATATATATATATAAATATATATAGATATGTATATATACACACACACAGATACATACATACATATACAGTGTACTCCCATTATAACGAACAAGGCTATACTGAAATTTCAGCTACAATTAAGTAAAATGAATGACTCAAAATTATCTTTGCATATCTTTATACACTCTATTTATTTGGATATGTGTAACAAGATTTCAAAATTTTGATACATGTATAACAAAAGAAAACTGCGGGTCCTGAGGACATTGTTATAAGGGAGTAGCCTGTAATATACAATACATGTATATATATATATATATATATATATATATATATATACACTGTATTGTAACGAAATTCGGTGGAACCGATTCGATTTAGCCGTTTCGATTATAATTTGTCATAATCGATTGTGCCTGATAGCATAGAAAGGGGGGGGGGGGCACTATTGGAACGTTAGGCAAATGCTGTAATGTGGTAGTGCATTATTATGAGTTTTAACATTTATTATTAAATATGTGGTTACTTGTTTGTCATGGGCAAGTTTGGATTATTTTAATACCAACTCCGGTTTAGACCGATGATACATGCCGAATTATAGTAACCACGTACAAGAGATACTGTTAAAACGTATAATCATTGTACGAATTTTTTGCAACCACGCCAACATTGTAAATAATTTGAACGACTACTGCGGATATTTTCCGCGTTGCTCACGGCCGTGCGGAATTGCCTCCTCATTCCGCGAGGAGGAGAGGCACATAAAGTGGCCGTTGTGTGACATAGTCCGCAACAAGTAGCCCGTGTAAAGACATTGCCAATGTGTTTGTAATGTTCATTTATACATGTAACAAACTGTACATGTGTTCCCGAATTGCTGTCTGCACTGTGTCTTCTTGAAAGTTCTACCACAATACAACAGCTTGGAGAGTGGTGGTACATGTTCTTGAGCTGGAGCACCGTTCCTGAGAAGACCATCTAGCAAGCCGTTGGATTTCGGGTATATTGGTAATGTGACTTGTCGCATAGTCCGTGCCCAATCCAAGTTCCAGTCGTCGTCATTGGATTTCGGGTATAATGGTAATGTGACTTGTCGCATAGTCCGTGCCCAATCCAAGATCCAGTCGTCGCCTGAGGAAGTTGGTAACGGTGCGATACAGCACTTTACCCCGTGCCATCAACTATACCAGTGCCACCATATGGTTGTGAAAGGTGTTCCACGTTAGCGTGACTGAGTTGGTAGCCTATGTCGATTTGATTTGGACTAAAGAAATACATGTAGATTCTGCTTCAAGAAATTTGGCTGATGAAGATTAAAATTAGTAGAATATAAAGAGAAGAGGATGTGAAAAGACCGTAGACTTTGGTGATTATTTGACTTTAATATGCAAGGTGAATGACTGTATAGAGGGTTAATTTGTTACAGAGGGGAGGATATGAAAGTAGTTCAAAGAGTGTTCCAACATTATTGTAATATCAAGAAAAAAGTGCCTGCTTCTAAACATCAATGTCTATTTTGTTCCGACACTGTTTGGCTGTAATTTTGCAAATTCTCATTGCTCTTTTGTACTTCTGCACGATGAGACAATTTTATCTGTTCTATCAACAGGGAAAGGAAGAAAAAGAGGAGAAAAACCATGTTTCTTCAAGACCGAGACTCATTCCAGCATGAGAATTCCAGCCAGTGCACACAGACAGTAAGTGAACATTGTACATTGTACGATAATTTCTAGTTAAGAGAGAGAATGAAATGTGTAGAACCTCTCAGCTTGAAATGTTAATATATTGATTTGTTGGAATCTGTCATTATTGTTTTAGGATAAGTTCTGATGTGATGTCTCATTTGAGGATACTTGTACAATGACTTCATCCTACCGAACAAGAAAATGTAAAGCATGGCATAGTAATGAGTAAAGAAGACTTCGCGGCAGTTCATAAAAGATTACCAATAAGCAAAAATGATGCCTTGAAATTTACATAACACACATTAACCCATAATGAAAGGAATGTTATGTACAGCAATGGCTTATACATGTATTATGTTTAATAAAGAGTTTAGACATTCAAATCTCTTCATCAAGCCCCATGAAAACTGAAAATGCTCTGCATATCCTGACAGTAGCATTCAGGCCTTCATGATTCAGGTACATTGTATTATTTCGGCACATGAAGTTGCATGTAATACGCATTTTTCAGTATAATACTGATTGTTTGAAATTTCCCTCATTTTCAAATTAAAATGTTGGCACCATCATACCTTTACACAAAACGCCTTTTGGATGTGCACAAAAATGACTTTGTGAGTGCAATGTTTCCATTTTTATTTCCCATTTCTTATTTCTTCAATATTTCTTGTATCATGTATAGGTATAACTTCTGTGAATCAAGGGGAATGGCAGCTGAGGGCAGACAGACCAAACTTGATATCAGGAGACGGTATACACTTCAAAGGATGAGCAGCTCGCTGTCAACAATGAGGAAAAACAAAACAAGGCAGTGATTTTTTAAACACATTTCATCAGGCTGAGGTCATCACTCTTAGAAAACAAGGGACACACGAAGCAAGCAGTGTTTCAGAGCTGCAACAAGTGCATGGGCAGTAATAATCTCGGCTGCATCACATGTATCCAAGTGCGCTAGCTACAATAATAGCACGTTGTGCTTTTCAAAGATATTGAAGAGTCCTCTGGATATTTCGCCCCTGTCACTTATTCTATGTGAGTCATTTATTCTGCAGTACGTGTATTAGCACTAATAATGGGGTAATCATCCTTTTACTGAACCAGTGTTCAAGAAGTTATGTGTAACATCCAAAACCCTCTTGGCAGAAAACATATTGCAGAGCCCTGTTTTGTTCTTTTTCATGGGAAGAAATGTTCAGTCCATGATGTGAGTATGTGTTATGCAGGGAGGTGACTCACCTCCCTGGTATATGTATGTACACTGTAAAGCACCACAGTTTGAGTTTCTAGAGAGCTGGAGGACAATTATAACTTAAATATACACGAGTAATCTGGCCATGAACATCATGTCTATGGACATGTTTTACTATATTTTTTTTCCTTACCCTGGTCCATTATACACTGTAAATACAGCTGCTACTGTATTCATAATCCCCAAGGTAACAGTTCACCTGTCCTTGTTTTGTTATTCAAACCACAAAATATGGTTTGTTACTCTGAAGGCTTGTAAGTCTCAGCCATATTCCATTTCAGGCTATCAAACCTATAGAATAAGGAACATTTAAAATAACAAACAGTTGTAATGAAGGACATCATCGTACTCAAAACTGCCAAAGTATATTGTGAGACATTTCATGTTTCTTGGTGGTAAAAAAGTTCTTTAATAATTACTGGTTAAAATTATGATGATCTTGATCTTGTTTACAGTTGCGTAGCACCACCTGGGGGCAGATGAACCTGTGCTGTGGCAAGATGGCACTGAATTTGATTTCTCAACAATTGAACCACTTACTTGTATTGCATTCATGGGTCTTGGGATGGTTCCCACTAGAAGGTTTGAGAAGGTAGTTACAAGATACTGTATGTAGTAAACCATATTTTCCAACAAATTGCATTTGTTTCACACTAGCACAAAAGATCAGTAGATACTGCTGTGGGCCAATTTGCAGATTACATAACTAATAAGTTGTACAAAGTTACATGTATACAATGAACACAATGGTGAATCTTTTTTGGTTAATATGTTGCTTCCCAATTGATATTGTAGCATAATTGAACACATTTCTAGGGCATTTGCATACATTTTTGGGCGAAAAGTTAACAGTTCTGCATGTCGGAACTATTTTTCGCTGTAACATTTGGTTACCATAAACTTGATAAAGACATGTTTGTATGAGTAGATCACAGCACAAGTATACAAATGCAGATAAGTTACATGTACATAAGCTAACTTTATGCATGGTTGTCTTGATATTCAGTACAAATGTACTGTATTAGTACCTCTATGACCATGCATGCTTAAAAGATATGCATGAGTGCATGACAGTGGGGAACACACACATGAGTATTCAGCCATAGATGTGGGTTAATTTTGAGCTCAGTTGATGGTATGATCTGGGATAGATAGGGCTTATGGAATGGGAAGAGAAACTTGGTGTATTTCAGATGTGAGTGCATGATGTTATCATGAAGATGTTCATGTCATACACTACATATGTATGTGTTCAGTCGTGCTGAACTGCAGAAAAGACATAAGGTATAGAATACAGATTTCAATGTAGAGGCTTTGACACATTTAGCGATAGGCCTACATGTCCTTGGAAGAGAGCATGTGAAGAAATCCTATTTATGAGGATGGCTAGAGGTAGTCGACTGAAGGGTTTCCAGCAGACTGTCAACCAGTTTGCAATTAAGCATGTTACAGAGAATGTTCATTTAATTTATCATTTTTAAGTATGAATGAATCTGATTATTGATTTTAAAAAAACCCATAAAAACATATAGAAAAATCACAAGCAGTAATGAATTATTGAACCTAGTAATTATTCCAGTAGTTCAATGTTACATATATCATAATAATATGTAACACTTTGATTTACTCACCCCTTCTCATTTTGTAGGTGTAACTATAGTGTTTCATATTATGAGGAGTGTATACTATTAAAGTACACATGTAACTGGCTCTTCTGTACTCAGCAAGGTGTGCATTCTCATTAACTGCCTTTTCATGCTTGTACAGCTGTATACAGCTGTAGTATGCTTTTATTTTGCACATTTGTCTGTACCATCATTCATTCTATGAATATTTCTTTCAATATGAGAGCAACAAGAAAAGATGTAATTCATCATATTCAAACAAAATATATGATTTTAGTAATACTGTTGACACTTTGAGTACAGCTATAGTTGTGAATGATTTTCATTTAGAACGAGTTTCACATTTTAAATTCCTCGGAATTATTGTTGACGACAAACTTTCCTGGAAGTTACATATTGATTATATATCCAACACAATCTCACGTAATATAGGTGTTATGAATAGAATGAAATTGTTTATCCCACAAAAGTCATTACTTATGTTATATTCGTCATTAATATTGCCATATCTTAATTATGGTGTTTTAGTTTGGGGCAACACTCACCAGAACCTGCTGGATAGAGTGTTCCTTCTACAAAAGAAAGCTCTCCGTGTCATCAGTTATCCTTTCATACCCTCCCACTCAAATATGTTATTTGCCGCTAATAAGCTGCTAAAAAATGAAGATTTGTATTTATTTAATTTGGGACAATTTATGTATACGTACAGCAACAACTCACTCCCCTCCATTTTCGATTCTATGTTTCAAAGAAATCAATCATTCCATGACTATCCCACTCGACGTTCCAATGAATTTCATTTACAATTGTACCTCTTTTACGAACAATTCTTGCTAAGATCACAATTATTTATATTGGCCCAACTCATTGGAATTTTCTGAATAATGACATAAAAAATTCAACCTCTATATTTTCATTTAAAAGGAGATTAAAGTCTTTTATTGCAATTTTATGTTCCTACAGATTTGATCAGCCTGTTCGCTCATTTTAATTTCTTTTCGAAGAATTTTGATTACCAATGATATACTGTCACATATTTTCTCGTCCCTGTTGTCCTGAGACACTTACTGAGTAGATTCCATTCTACTTGTATCACTTCCGCATCTATTTCTCTCTATTTTTCCATATTTCTGTATCCTTTCCATGCATCCCATTATTCTTTCGATATAGCTCTGTCCAGGATCGCTGGATCTGTTTTGCCTTTCTGTCCGTTGTATTGTCTTCCTATTATGTCAGTCTTGTCTCGTTCTGTCTTGTATTTTAGTCCCCCTTTATAAGCTTTGTCGTCCATGTCTCGTTTAATGTTCATTCGCCTGTGCATGTGTGTCGTACCTGTTCTGTCTTCCTATTGGACTTCCAGACTTTTTTTATATGACTTTATTCCCAATCTTTTTTTCCCTTTTTGCATCAGTTCATTTTCTATTGACATTCTGTACCTGAGGGGCCCACATTCTACAAGCATTGCCTTTTATGGGTCCCTCCATTTTTCGATATTTTGTGTAATGTTATATTGTCTATATCACTTCAGTCAATTTTCTTTGTAACGCATTTGTTACCCCAAGGTTCCACAATTATGTTTTCTCAATTTACTTTGTTTTGATTAAATGTAACCTTATTCTTTGTTACCAAAGAAAATGAAATGTTTATGTTCTTTTCGAAAAATGAAATAAAGTTTGAATTGAATTGAATTCATATTTTACATCATTAGAAAATGTCATTCTAGTGCTTACAGCTGCCGAAATAAATACTTGAAGTGCACCTTTGAAGTACCATCCCGACATGCGCCACAATTTCTTCTGAATTTCCTGAAAACTGCAGGTGAATTTAAATCTGCATTTTAAAACTTGATTTTAGGGTCAAAATGCACTGTTTCCATGACAACAGAATTTCAACTGTACTCGAGTCTATCACAAATTTGCACTGACCTTGCTATGTGTGTTTGTGTGTGTGTCTGTCTGTGTGTATACATATGTGTAGTACCTCGTGAGTACCTGGTGAATTTGACTGCTTCACAATTGTGGAAGTAGTTTACTCCACAAGATTTGAAGAAAATATGCAGTAACCATGGCAACACGTCGTGTACAAACACAAAGAGTGTCTTGCATAACTACACCTTTGGATCATTACAGGCCCTACATACTGAATTTGAAATGAATAAAGTAAAAGTTCGTTCCACAATGTTTTGGGTAGTTACCATGGTAACGCTTTCCCCAACAGACACAAAAACATGTCTTGCATTTCTATACCTCAATGTCATTATGTACACCAAATTTGAGTTCATTTGCTTCAAAATAGTGCAAGAAGTTCAAATCTTAAGATTTTAAAGAAAATATGTTGTTACCATGGCAACGCCTTGTCGGGTACAAACACAATCAAGTGTGTCTTGCATAATTGCACCTATAGATCATTGTACATGCCAAATTTGAAACGAATTGCTTAAATACCATGAAAGTAGTTCACTCCACAAGGTTTTTGGAAAATTGTGGTTACCATGGCAACGCTTTCTCTGACAAACACACACACAAAAAAATGTCTTGCACGTCTACACCTCAATGTCATCATGTACACCCAATTTTAGTTCCACTGCCTTAAAACTCGAAATAGTTTCACCCCACATGATTTACAAAGAAAAAATTGCCGTTACCATGGCAACGCCCTGTCGGGTACAAACACAAAGTGTGTCCTGCATAACTACACTTATAGATTATTATTTACATACCAAATTTGAAACAAATCGCTTAAGTACTGTGAAAGTAGTTCACTCCACACAGTTTTTGGAAATTTGTGGTTACCATGGCAACGCTTTCCGCGACAAGCACAAAAAAAAACATGTCTTGCACATCTACACCTCAATGTCATTATGTACATCAAATTTGAGTTCAATTGCCTCAAAATTGTGGAAGAAGTTCACTCCACACGATTTTCAAGAAAATATGCTGTTACCATGGCAACGCCTTGTCGGGTACAAACACAAAGTGTGTCTTACATAACTACACCTAAAGGTCATTGTACACATGAAATTTGAAATTGATTACTCAAATACTGTGGCAGTAGTCTACTCCACAAGGTTTTTGGAAAATTGTGGTTACCATGGCAACGCTTTGTCCGATAAAGACAAAAAAAAAACGTCTTGCATATCTTCACTTCAATGTCATTATGTAACCCAAGTTTCATCAAAATTGCTTCAAAACTGTAGATGGAGTTCGCGACGCAAGATTTGAAACGGACTGCCCGACCGACCACGTGCTGATTCATCATACTAGTTATACTGAGTAACCCCTTATACATTTTGTGTATGTAAAAAAAAAAGTATCTTACACAATCATACATTACATAAAAATGTCATTTATATGGAATATTTTCTTCTTTTTTCTTACAAGAAATGAACAAATTTGGAGATTTGTCCCCCAGCATCTATATAAGCAGCCGCAATTATGACATTTGCAATCGATTGCAAAATTTGCAACTACCCCTGAATATATTGCAAAGTTGCAATTGATTAGCAATTGATTGCAGGGATGCAATTGATTTGCAATCAATTGCATCTTTCTTGCAACAGAATTGATTGCAACTTGCAATTGATTGCAAATTTGCAATGGATTTCAGGATTTGCAATAGATTTTGGGGATTTGCAATCAATTGCAACTTTCTTGCAACGCCCCCTTAGACTCTAGTTTTTTGTCAATGAGTTTGCGACGGTACAACCGCTCACAATAATGTGATGTGAAGTCTAACACTAATTCTTTTGATATCATAAAAAAAGAAAGCAAAGAGTTATTGAAGAACAGGTCAGTGACAGACATTTGAGATGATGACGTCACTGCTTGCAATTTTCATGTGCATACTAATGTCACTGCTATTATTTGACCCAAAAAAACGAAGTGTTGGAATACCTTTAACTTTTGTTAGTTTTGGGTCCAATCTTAATGAACCTTCCACTAGTCTGTTCGCTAATCCTGTTTATCAACCCAACATAGACAATGTGTCGAATGCACTAAAATGACAATTTCGCAATTTCTTCAAAACTAAAATTAAATTGCAAAGTTCGTGAGTGTAGCATGCACGCGAGACATTTCATTTCGGTTGCAAGTACACGTGTATTTTCACTCTGGACGAGCTGCGAACATACAGTCTGTGCAAGTCCTCTGATGTGCGATGAACTAATCTTTTGCAAAATCACAGAAATGGTAACTACTTACGGTCGAGATAGAAATCGGAATCGCCATTACTTGGGTCACAATATTTATTCGTGGTTGGAGTGACTGTTATGCGCGTCAAATTACAAATTGTAAACCTTACATTACGTCCATGCAGTCGCAATGGGAGAAAGGCAGGATAATGTTCATACACGTGTAGTTTCCTAATTTTCTTTGGGTGCACCAAGCGTTTAGTCAGATTTAATCTGTTGAGAGGTATTATTGATACAGTGACTGGCACAAATATTTTCAGTTATTTACTAAGATGAGTCGCCACTTTCACATTCAGAGCACGGTGTGTGCGTCTCACAGGTCGACGTTTCCCCCCCTTTTTTAAGGGGGGGGGGCTCTGTTTTAAGTGTCTCGATCTTGCTCTGTTGGAGCGTGACTGAAATGCAACTGAGGACGCGCGCACACATGGAGTAGAGAGTCTTCTTGGCCCTGAAACCTTTATTTGTATGCGGAGGAGAGAGAGAGAGAGAGAGCGAAAGAGCGAGAAAACGAAGACAGGGAAATGGAGAGACAGCAAATAGACAGCAGAAGGGAGGGGAGAAGAAGAGATGTATCGAGAGAGAGAGAAAAATAAGTATGTTTGCGTTTGTGATGGAGCTAAGAACAACAAGACCAACAGTGTACTGTTTGCCGGCCACCAACGCGTACTGAGGCTGAAATGACGTAATAAGTAGATCCTCTTCACCAGCTACCTTTTCAGGTCCCTATACTGATACCCTCTGTCTCAACCCCCTCCCTCCCCCCCCCAAAAAAAAATCGTGTTAAATCTTATATACCTGATACAAAAATGCAAGGTATCCAATACCAAAGAGAGCGCATCATGCCCTTAATTGTACATTATACAATGTACATAGCTCTCATGCTGTAATTCCCATCGTTTTCACCACGTGGATTTGTCTGGTAACAAATATTTGAGACTGACGGTATTTTTTCTTCCATTGCGTCATTTCCATCAGTGGAAGATATCTATAGTGCATATTTTGAAGCAGTAGAAAGAATAGGTAGGTACTACCAGGGAGGTGTTAGAGAAGGAGAAAACCACCTAGAAGCTCTCCTTTGAACCCATGCTCCGTGCCGCTGAGATGTTATGCGCTCTGTTGCAAGTGTTAATAAATTGCTTTGACGAAAAAAGACAGCGCTTCTGCTTAAGTACATATTTGTATTAGTCATTCCTCCATCACAGCAGTTCGCTGCCCCTTTCTCTATCTTCGGCAGCAACTATTTTATGTGCAGAGAACAGGACACGCGAAGAGAAATCAGTAAAAGATTGGGCGTATTTGTCTGTAAAATGCTACTAAACATGAAAAAATACGCATGAGCCAATTACTCTATCCGAAAGATTTAATATTTGAGTGCTTAACCTGGCGAAGAAAATTATGAACAAATATGCGGAAAATGCTTTGATGTAAACTTTTTATGAGGTACTAATATTTCCCTTTCTTTCAGTCCTTGGGTATTAATAACAAGAAGATTTGAAGAAAAATTGAAAGGATTTGTTCTGTATTACCAGTAACACCTCCTTGGTACTACAATGTACATGTACTAGTTTGAGCCGCGTAAAATATGTACATGTAACAACTGTAAAGGGAATCGGAGCAAAGGGGAGTCATGCTGGTCCACAATAATCGAAGAAACTAATTGGTTATTGATGGCAAAGATATATCATACCCTGCATTCAAATGACTTAATTATCTAGACACACACACACACACACACACATGTAAATATCATATACCATTTCATCTGTAATAAGGTATACATATAATATATATAATACAAGTATTGGAACAAGTTCACTCGGTTGACAGCAGGTTCATCTGTATTTATTGCTACTCGGAGTTTCATGTCACCTCCATGAGGCGCAATCATCAGGCATAGGAATCAGATTGCCTGATGATTGCGCCTCATGGAGGTGACATGAAACTCCGAGTAGCAATAAATACAGATGAACCTGCTGTCAACCGAGTGAACTTGTTCCAATACTTCTGTCTAAAACTCTTCCTTTGAGGATATCGAGCACTTTTCATAGAAGGATAGAATCACCAAGTGTATATATATATATATATATATATATATATATATATATGTAAGGTATACCTTGCGAATGAAATGGTAATTCAACATCTTAAATGTCTGTCCTCCAACCTTTTCGTAAATGTTCAATATAACACTCAAAATGTTGATTTATCATTTCATTTTTTAGAGTGTATGTATTATATATCGAGTTGGACAGCAAAGCTTTAGGAGCACATAAAGGCAGAGTGTTTGATTACTTGAATCTGTTGTCACTAGGGTCTCGTTTCATGATTATTATATGTTAGGATAGCAACTCTTGCTGGAAGGGCAACTTCCCTCGTAGAAACAGCCAATCAATGCCAATCTAGAAGCAAGATTCTTTTCCTTACCATGACACTTACCATTACAGCAAGATTTGCTGTCTTATAGTAACTGCAGTGTGAAATGGGAGAATAGACCTTTGTTTGAAAGCAAATTTTGTTTAAAAATAAACGTAAATGAAATATCAACTTTCTTTATTCTTCGAAAACCGACTGCCCGAATATTGTTAAAAGCACCCACAAACACCCCATGCAACACACACATACACACATAAACAAACGAGTATAGGGCTTTATCTTGAGACTGTTAAATTTCCAATGTTAACAAATGCGAACATGATACGCAACAAAATAAGATCTGGATCACTGATGTATCTTTGACTCATTTAATCGTTGCTTTTGAAGAAATTAAATGAAATAAAACAACGTATATTGCATGCATTGCGCATTATAACCGATGTTCAAAATGACGCCATCACGTTACGATTTAAACATCCGACGTGGATAGTATCAGTTATTACTTATACTTTACAACGAACTCCACATCACAAAAATGTGTTTTGGTCACGTATTAATACCTTGATTACTTTGATATCTATATGCAAACGTGAATTTACGTGCGCCCCCATACATGCCATACCAGTGATAACGTGTTACTCTTTCAAAATGCATACTTTATTTTTTTTTTTTTTTGGGATAGATTAATTCACTTTTCGTTATTGCAATCATGCATATGCCTGTTTCTTTTTCCGAATAGCAACAGAGACTTTGTCCTAAGTAAAGTTATTCTTCGTCACAGTAGCGAAATGAAAGACATAAACTGAGTTTGAGAGAAGCTTTAGATATCAAATTATGACTAATACACAGATGTCAGAAAATCAGTTGACATGGTGGCCTCGAATGCAGCAAGATAGCATTCTAGTTACATGACAGTGACGTCACTTTCGTACCCTTCACTAATTTTCCAAAAGTCGTACGTCACACAATATGGGAAAAAAATACATTTCATTGTTACACGTTGTTATTGGTATGTTCTCTATAGTAAACAGAGTTCGCATACTCAAAGTTCTTCGTCACGTGAACTCTTTCAACTAAAAAGATTAACGTCGAAGAACTGCATTACTTTAATAAATTTTTGTTTTCGTTGCATCTGATGTAAAATGATATCCACTTCATTGATATCCCCCCCCCCCCCCCCCCCCCGTCCAGGGCTCAGATGATAAATAAGGTGAAGAACATGAAAATAGGGAATACGCTCACTCTGGCAAAATAAGACATATTTTAAGGTCATTTCGCTCGGACAAGTAGCACCAATGATATAATTGAGTCACTATAGCTATCATGAAATTAATTTTATGATTCACAGCATGGTGGCAGAATTGTATGTCTGCCGTCTTATAACCATTTCATTCATTCACGACTTCAAAATAAATATCTTGGCAAATGTAACAAGTTCAATACTAGACCGGCAACAGTTTGTTGCTCAAAAAAAATACTGGTAACAATGACAGTTTGCATTTACATTTTTCAATCTATTATATTCCCGACTTTCCGGAGAAATACACAAAAATGTATACACACTTACACACACCCATTCACACATACACTCATACACATTCCAGACACACATTAAGATGCCCAGTTTTGTGAGTGCTACTGCATGCATCTAAATCTTCATATAAAAGTCCCTGAACAATTCAAATAGAGATGGTATCAGTGTCGTATAGAGTAGAGTTACTGTTGCAGCAAGTTAGGATACTGAGTAAATCGTAAGTTTTTAGGTTGACATGAGGAAGAGCCGAGACAGAATAGTTACGCATTTATACATTTCTAAACCAACTTTGTTAGCTGCCATACATACATACCAGTGGCGGATCCAGGCGGGGTGCACCGGGCGCACGCCCCCCCCCCCCTCTTTTTTTTAAACAAAAGAAATTTAAAAAAAAATGGGGTTGGGTGCGTGTGCCGCCCCCCTCCCCCCCCCCCTTTAATTTTGTAAAGGCGCCCCCTCTTTACGGAATTCCTGGATCCGCCCCTGCATACAATCTCACATTGCAAAAATATGAATTCAAACAATCAGTTGCCAAGGCTGTAATTGCACCTTTTTAGAACAGAAAATGTGATTTCACTTTGGCAGAGTGGCCGACATTTGCTAATACCAGAGAGTTGCTCCGGTCTTATTTTCTCCAAGGACTTAAGGTTAGAGTTAAGGTTGTGATAGGTTTTAAAGGTTTAGTTCGTTGTGAGGATTAGAATTGCGGTTACATGTTTGTAGGTAGAATTTATATTTGGCTTAGCCTGCAGATATTTCATTATAATAGAAGTAACTGTCGCAGGAGCAAATATCATGGAACCCTTTGGCAGAGATCAGTCGGCGACGATCTTGTAACCTAACATGATGTGTAAAGGATGTATACAAATGTGATGTCTATAATAATTGTGTGTATCATGGGCGTAAATCCCGGGGGATAAAAGCCCCCACCCCTACCCTCGCTTTTGGAGAAGGGGGTGGACTGTACAAACATTCCCCCCCCCCCCCCATGAAATTTCTTATTTCTAGTCTAAAAATGCAAAAATCGCCCTCGTGTACAAGAGGGGGCCTATCTCCCCTCCTACACACTCTCCCCGCAAATTTCTCTGAATATGAAGGTCTCTTACTTATAAAAAAAAAAAAAAAAAAAAAAAAACGAAAACAAAAATCCAATATTTCACCACAAATGTTCACTGGATCTCTGAATTTGATACAGGTCCGAAAATGAAAAAAAAAAATCTCCCTCGTGTGCAAGGGGTACCCTCTCCCACACCCTCGATCGGGACCCCCCCCCCCCCCCCACACACACACACACCTTCCATCATGAAAACGGTTCGACGCTCCTGGGGATGAGTGTTGTAATGGACTGAATTTATAAATTCGATAGAAATAAGGATCTACTACATTATACAGATATAAATATCCAGATTGTCATTTGATATATTTCATTTGATTTCAGTTTTGTACGCACAAATTGTGTGCGTGTATAATAACGTATTAATGGCTTGTGCTCGTGCTATTATGTGATGACTATTGCCGATCATCCCCCCCCCCCCCCCCCACACACACACACACACTCCTCGGTACGGGGTGTGTATGTGTGTATGAGCTGTGTTTATGGTGTCTTTGTGTGTTTATTTCCCGTGTATTTGAGGGTTTGAATGGCTGCAGTGACAGAACATACCTGAGGAGGTTATTTTCTTTTAGTAATATAACCCTTATTATTAAAATAGTCGGTATTTGAGCAGCCCATGAGATTTCATTTCGTCGAGTCCAAAGACACGGTACAACAATGATACAAACTATCACTAAAGAAATTATCGAGAAGTAAACGTTTGTTTCGGATTACATTTGCTTGATGAATGGTAGATGATCACAAGAAAGGTGAATCGTTAAAACAAACTGATTTCAGTTAGGTCACGATATGACTGCGTAAAGACGTCGGTGAATGAAAACCGTGCACGAACGCCGTATATTGACCCTACGTAAGCTCTCGCCATTTGTACCAGACCGAATTAATACGAGTTGCTAGAATAGACTACGATCATGAATCAAGCGTCGAGAGTTAATCGCATATGGCTCGATAAATTGGTTGATTGTCACTCGTACTGTATATAGGACCAATCAAAGTAACGCATGTTTATGGCCATCTGATACGTTAGCTGCGATTAGCATTAACCCAACTTGTCGTGTGTAACTTCTGATCTCGGTGAAAAATATCTCAAATAAATGAATAAAAACAAGTCACGAAAATAGCCTCACCTCCTGAAACCCAATTCAGACAAAATACTGTAGATTGAATCACAGACTTACATAACAACGAACATGTTTGGTAATGACTGCAGTGGCTTAAAATGAAATCCTCCTATTGCCGGAAGGATAAAGCTGAAATCAAATCTTGTCATAAGGATACAAATGTATTTTGGAAATACGTATAAACAGAACTGATGTAACGAAATACTTGATATAATACACTCTGTGACCAAAATAAAACAAATTTCTCTTAACGTTGAAAACGTCAATAATGAATACAATAGAAGTTATACATTTTTCTTGTTTGAAGACAATAAGTAGATTTAAACAGTGCTTATTCTAAGACAAAAAATCATATGGCGAACCAAAATTTGACTCGGCTGGACAAGAACACAATATGACATGAACAAAATATTCGGGTCATGACGACTTATTTTTGATTTTGAACCGACATGTGTCAAACATGAGCGTCATGTACTCGATATCGAGGTTAGAAACGACTGTGTAATACCGGAAAAGTTTCGCCGCCTCCGTTTTGTCCCTTATCTGCGAATGCTCTGCGATGATGAGAATGAAATCATGATATTCTTTCGGCACGACGCCGAGTTTTTGGAGACAAAGGCCAAGAACACGTCCTCCCAGGGAAATAGGGGCGTGGTCGTTGCCTCTCGGAGCAGGCCCTCCACTAGGTCCGTGGAGAGGATGTAGCCGGGGCCGTTGAGGTAAGGCGGGTATGTTGGAGCTGGGAAGTACTCCTCAGAGATGTAGTATTTGCTGCTGGTGTTGCGAAGTACCGGGGCGGCGATCAGGGCTTCTGCCGCGGTGAAGTTTCTCGTGGTCGCATTCTTCAGGAGCCTCAGAAACCGATTCTGGTGGATCATCGAGTCGTCGTCGATCTTCATCGTGAACGTGGCCTGTCGGCATCGGGAAGCCACCCACTTCAGTCCCATCACCGTCTTCAGCGTCAGGTTGGCGTAGCTGTCTACGAAGTCCTCCTGCACGATGTCGCCGTGCGTTGCTGCTTCCTGGTCCAGCTGAGCTTGCAGTGACGGTTGGCTGACAGTACCCAGCAAGAACACCACCCGGAAGGTACCCCGGCTCAGAATTGGCCAGTTCCGTCTGTTGCCGTAAGTCTGGCGTATTAGGTTCCGACGTTCGATATTTGTAGGAGCCGTTGTGACCATGAAGATGACGAGAACTTTGAGTCGCCTTCCGTCCCCTTTTGAACAAACGTCTGGATTGTGGATGTATTTATAATTGTGAGGGTCTATTGGCTCGTCAACATAATGCTCACTCTTTGGTATAGTTATTTCCTTGTTATATGTCAACATTAATTCAGCTATCTTCCCTTTCATATCATCTTGTGAATCAAATCCATCATTACCTTTGATGTCCGTTTTAAGGTAATCCTTGCTTTCCTTCGACGAATCTGTGCCTTCTGTCGCACGATCTGATTCTCTTCGAACAAAAGCGCGGTTCTCGTTATCTAATATAATTTTCTCGTACTTCTCGAGTTTGGTAACGTCGAAATCTATGTCGTGCAGCGAGGCCCGTTTGTGCATCAGCCGCACTTTGTCGAAGATATCCATCTTGGATTGGCGCACGCGACCCGCGCGTCTGTTGCGTCGTTGAATCCTCTCGAAGCCCCTGTCGATCCGCTCGTCGTCGGGCATATCCGGAAGGCCCCGGATGAAACCGGACTGGCTTCGGAGAGTGCGGGCACGCTGCTCATTATCAACAAGGCATAGGTGCAGATTGCTCCCATAGCAAATGGTAAAATGATGCGAATTAAACTGATGCGCGGCATGACTGCACAACAACCTTTGCAATGTGTATCTCAGTCCAGTCAAGAGGGGGAAACTTCGCGATTTCTACCACCACTCCAATTTTTTGTTTCCCGCGCGCGGGGGGGGGGGGGGGGGGGGCAAAAATGACAATAAGAAGCTCCTGTATATAAAGTCTCGTACAAAACACTGCTGCAATGCAAGCTGGGCATTCATCAAACGACTTCCCACGACTGTGTGATATCTGTTACTTTTTTTTCAGATTGTAGTCAATCTTACAACTCTATATGGTTTACACAAAACCTGTTTTCACATGGTAGTGTGCGCTATACAATCTATTGTAGACGAACCGTGACACCATTTTCTTATCTGCGTGGATTGGTTCACCTTCTGGAGTGACCACTGGCCGAACGACATTGATGTCCACGAGATGACGTGTGTGGCTTCATCCACTCATCTGTTTTCGCCGCCTCACAATTTGTGGTCTCTCATCGTAGCGGATAAGAAGAGGATGCTGAGGAGATAAGAATAACAGAACCATGATCAGCAAAGTGCAAACGTCGGGATAAGTACGCCCTTAATAGATGCTATTTATTATAAGGCCTCAGAATCATTATAGAAAGAGACCGGCAACACTAAAGCGTCCACACTGAAAATCACTTGCATAGAAAATCATTCTATAGTCATCCACAAACGACTCGACTCCGTCTTCACTTGATAGACCTCTATATCTTCTTTTACAGTCTTAGTTTACGGTGTTCCATTGCTTTTCACCCGAATGGAATCGAATAGATTGCAAATATCACTTACCGCACCTTTTTAATTATATAATTTCATAAATACATTATGTTTACACTGGTATATCTGCATGTTTTTGCGAAATATCTTATTGTATAATTATGATAATTACGTGCTTTTTATGTAGCGAATAAAGAGTATGATAATAATGATAACAAACGCCATGTTATTGTGCTTGTTATATCTGATATAAAATCCTACTTCAGATTTAGAATGAAATACATGTGATATCGCAATGGGCGGTAGCCGTTATCGCGAAAATCTGTATTTTGCGTATTTCTGCGGGCACAATGAAAGGCATGTGCTATCAAGTTTATTCAAAACACTCGATTAGTGCTTGCATGTATACAGATTATTTGTTTTGTTGTTTTTATGTGGAAGTATAGGCCTGAGGTAAAATTCACGGAACATAGACACTGACATTCCTTCAAAGGTGGTTACAATACCATTATTAGTTTGACGCATATACCTAATTTCATCTCGACAAGATAAAACTATAGTATAGGCGTATTTGAACAAATAGGAGACATGTACAAACTGATTTTAACGTCGCTTATTATCTATTCATAACGCCATGCCATTGCTAATGTATAAGTTTCATTCCATCATGTAAGCTAAATCTTCTATTATGAGCGATACCTGTCTACTTGTCCCTGCTTTGGAAATCGTCAAATAAAATGTAACTTTAAAAAAAAAATCCTGTTCTGATGTATCATGCACGGAAGCATGTTATTTTACAGGGTGATAGAAGAAACTTAAACAGTGGTCCTGAAATGATAACGTAAAAGTGGCAAAGTACGACAATGAGAAAATGAATTTCGTTTCGCAACTAACTTCTGCTAAAGTTAATGCCTTCTCTGTTATATCTTATCTTTCCATGCCTTATTTTTCGACATCATATTGATAGCTTGCACCAATTCTGACGAGTTCTTATTAGTTAATACAATATCATCTTCATTTGGACAGGTACTTCGTCTTACGAAAAGGTTTCAAATACCATATGAGCCGTAAGCTTTGCTTTTGTTTTTTTTTTCTTTCTTTAATTTCCTTTGCTTTTCTTATGACAGTTAAAAAAGAGGGTTATTTGTTTTCAATCTCTATTACATCACGCTTATTCTTCCAGATTCTTGGCTATCGCATTTTCATTTTCCTAAATTCTTCAGTTAAAATGATTTGAAAAGAAAATACGCCATACTAATTACGAATGAAAAACTGCTGTGCTACTTACAATGCGGCATATTTTCTAGTTGCATTTTCATTAGCTTTAATTACACCTCAACATGCAATTTGTAATCTAAGCCCCCTCCCCCCCCCCCCCCCCCCCACTCAGGTCTCTGTACCACAGGCGTGTTCCCAAACTTTCGGAGAAAGGGGCATATTTCAGGGGCTCAAGTCAGGGGGGAAATCGTTGAAATTGGGGGTATTTTAGAATTTTTCCCGAAATCATTTGGGACTAGGGATGATTTTCAATTTTTTTCCTAGTTCAGACTGAAATTGGGTTCAAAATAGGATAAGTTTCAAACCCCAGGAAAAGAATCCGAAATAGGGGTAGTGGGGCTTCCTGGTGTTTGCCGGATCTCTATAATGCTTATACTGATGTACATGTCTTGCTGCAGAGCATGCCATGCCGGCTTACTCTTCCCAAGACATTTCGCCAAACGCACTACACGTACGTTAAATATGCTTCTTTGCTAGCTTCCCTTCCAAAAAACTCAATAGAGGTTCATTTTGTTGGCTTCCCTTCCGCAAATCCGTGATAGGAGGTCAAAACCATAACCACTTCCCATCCTTCAAGGGGACATCACTGAGAATCTGGAACAAGTACATTGCTGTGTATGGTTGACCGCCTGACTATAGCAAGGATCATCAAAAATGTTTCGTATTAAGAGAAATCGGCGAGTGTAGGTATAACAAGCATAAAATCCATCGAGACGTGCGCGTTCTAATGTAAGCCCTATATACTGTATGCCGACTTTCGTCTTTTCATTAGCACGTCGAGGCAAGGTTGCGGTGTGGTGTTGTTCTGCTCGGTACATTTAAATTGAGGTCGTTTCCTCGTCTTCGTAAGGATGCAAACACGAATACGTCCTTGCTGGTTGGATGGGTTGCCTGGTATACTCTATGAGCAGACGCACGTTTTGAAAATTTCTCGGATGGAACCCTATATACTGGTCCAGATCTAAAGGCACACTATGTCTGAAAATTGAAATGTTTCACCTATGTTGCAATATTCGATTCTTTTGGTGTATACAATTTCCATGCTGCGGACTCGTGTTTATTCGGATTTATTGTAATGAGAGGGGGGGGGGGGCATCACGCGATAATATGCTTTGCCAATCAATTGCTCCAAAACTGTGGAATATGTGCCTGACACAAGATTTGAGTACTTAAGTTGCGATTTTTTGGAAATTAGACTTGCGCTGCAACATCCACTTTAAACCATTATAAAGAACGAAGATATGGAACATGGTTTGTTAAGTGTTAATCAAACGGCCCTCGATCTCTCCAAAGAATACAATTCGAAGGCATCCAGCTGGGCCTGGTGGAAACATCATGATTCATATACGTACAAAGGAATGATCCGGACTTACTTCAGATTGCTGAATACGGTATATAGGCCACAGTGGGATGCCATCGTCATAGACACTGGTAAAAAAACTTCCTGTTTCTGGTTTTTCTCTGTGTTTTTGTTTTTCTTTTATGTGTGTGTTTTGCTTGTGTTTTGTTTGTGTTTGTGTGTGTGTGTGTGTGTGTGTGCGTGTGTTCTTTGGGGTTTGCATCGGATATCTTTGGATTTGTGCATAGCTGAGGACAGACTTTCAGGGGCGAGGAGGAAGACCATATAGGCCTATACACATGCCAACGCGGACTAGAAATAAGTCACCCACAGAATGCGGACTAGAAATAAGTCACCCACAGCCTGTAAATATAACCGTAAAACGCACAATCCGATTTATTAAGTTCAATTAAACTGACTTCAATGACCTTTATTTCCAGCAAACAATACGCATATTAAGTAGAATTAACGTTAAGCGAGTGCCATTACTTCCTCCGCCTCCGAAATCACACAAATGTATAGAATTCTAACCTGCATCAGTGACTCGTTAGACAACGATTATACCCTCCTATGACTAATCGTTTCCTCATTAGATTTGCTAGATCCATTCAAAACACGAAATAATTCAACTGCACACGTCATGGTGTTGCTGATCCAACAAGCAGGTGATAAATGGGCATTCCGAAAGAAAACAGCATCATCATGTCTGCGCATATCGGGCTTTTAGGATGGCTTATACCTTTTACGAAAATATATAGTCCATCTTACATCAAGACTGTTGGAGAGGTATTGTATAAAATGTCCATTATCTCTCGTGAATCGATAAAGAAATTCGTCGCCTCCCAACGCCCGGCCACCCACACACTTGGCAGTGAGAGACTCGAGTACTATTAGTCATTGTTAAAGGAGGCAGGACACCAGAGCGGAACAAAAGATCTTCTCTAGAATGGCAAATAGAAGGGGAACGTAGCTGTCCCTCTGCTCTTATATTATAATAGCATCCTCCACGGCAGCAAGCCGGATTGGTTCATGACCATGTAGGCCCTACAGGCAGTAGTTCAATGAAGGAAATGACAAATGCCAGGAAAAATTTCCCAACACTTTTTAACAAACTGTGGTTATCTCTAGGGATGTTCTCCGTGCGGGATTCGTATAACATGGAAAAGATTATGATCCAAGATAATTATACTGATATATGTAAGTGAGAAATCGCATCGGGAAAATTGACGTTTTATTGACAAAGGAAGAACTGGATTAAAAGAACCTGCCGGCAATACCAGTGAAGTGTGTAGGGAAAAAACGGATAAATTAGTTCATGTTCTCTTGTAAGTAAATTTTATATAAATTGATATTTTACTTTGAATTTGGTAAAACAAGGGATTCTAATGAGAAGCTATACTTACTACCACAAACAGAGTGAGTGAAACAGCCAGATTATGATCCTAAAAATATAGGAACACAATTACTTTAGAATTCTATATTGTAACTCTAGGTAAGAGCTTTTATTCTACCCTCACAATATTAACTGAAATATGATACGTGGCTGGAAATTATATTTCCAGCCATAGGCAATATTTACTGACTATTCACCAGATCGTGTAGGCCTACCCATGGGACTTTATCAGGAGTGATAAAGGAAGAAACGTGTGGAGATAGGTAGTAATGTTCGGACGATGACGATACAGTTAAGGAGTAACAAGGGTTCGTTGTCGTTGGTGTGTGTGTGTGTGTGTGTTCGTGTGTGTATGCGTGCATGTGTTTGTGTTAAACCTGTAATAGATGTACCTTTCTTTAATAGAGCACCCATTTTCAATAGATGGCAACTACGCCAATGATGGTGATCTTGTTCAATTCATCCCCCCCCCCCACACACACACATAAACACGTTGAAAAGATCGAATTTGGCCAAAATTAAGACACTGTTGGGTCATGATAGTAACATTAACGATCTAGCTACCTAGCGAACCAAAAGGTACTCACCACTGCGTGCTGAAGTCCGAAGGATACTTTTAATGAACCAATTCTAACACCTGCCCACGTCGTGTCTGCCTGCGAAAGGTGTTTGACCGCAGCAAGATGTATAAGGATATGAGGTCACGTAGTATAGTCTAGACAGGAAAATATCCGAGGACCACGACGAAAAATCACAGAGGAGATGAGGAAAATCAGTTAAACTGATTCATTCCCAGGAATCCATTCCGCCGTCCCTAATGGCACTAATTGCTCGCTGCTTGCTCTCGTGTAGCTTTGTGTTGGCGGAAATGCGACCGAACGTGCCACCAGTCAGTACCAGAATGATAGCTGGAGGAGTTGGACAGCACACCAACCGAGAACAACTCAGTGATGTAAAAAGAGGGTATTGTATGGAAAGCGCGCGCAACAAAAGATCCCGCGAGATCTGACGGGGGACGCCCATCAGCCACCCGTGAATTAAGCATCTGTGAATAAGTTCCTTAGCTTCTTTCTACATTTCAGAGAACAATTCCTCTTTTAAGAAACGCTGAGTCTCTCACATGTGAGATCGATGCATACTTAGCGCCTATGGAAGAAAGCGATTACAGCTGAAGAAAATGAATAAAAATACTAAAAGCGTCTATGTGCGTTAAAGGGTCTATGTGATGTAAATGGATGTTGCCTTTTATTGATTCATGATAACTTGATCATCACTTATAATGTGGCCAAATAAATATCTAAGTACGTGCCAGGTATTTATAACAATTTTTCAAATATTCTTCGATATGCCTACAAAAAACTTCCAAGACAAGATTTTGTCACGTTATCATTGGTCAATCAATGCTAAATTATACCAATATGATTAAAAAAAGTATGTTTTCCCCTAGACTGATCATTACTAACTTGCATGTTTTACTGCAATGTCTTTTGTTGGTTATAATCATATTATTAGCAACGTAGTCTTTGGAAAGGGACATCCATATGTCTTTCGTTAATCATATTAGTACTTAGGCAATGATTGACAGATGATGTCATGTACAGGATCTTGGACTACATGGTTTATTTTTGTGGGATTATCCAAGTAATCGGAAAAAAAAATAAATACATTAAAGATTTATGTATAATGAAATACATGGCATGCATTTAGGTGTTCATTTGGCCACATAAGTGATGATCAGGGTACCATGAATCAACACAAGTCCACAAGCATTTGCATTGCATATAGTTACTTTAAGCTGAAGATCTGAGAGTGAGTGCGAGTGTGTGTGTGTATGTATGTGTGTCTGTGTGTTGCGGAACAAAAACGCTTTCTTTCCCTTTTCTTTCTTTCTAGTTATTGTTACATGTAAAGAATTGGAAGCTCCCCAAAAACAAACAAACAAACAAACAAACAAACAAGCAACAGCAGCAACAACACTTGACATATAGCACTTCAAGTTTCTTTATTTCACAAAAGGAAAGACGATATGAAAAACAAATACATACATCAACATTAGAATACAATTACAAACATATCAGTTAAGCAGTGTAAAAAGGAATGATACGGTGGGCAGCAGCCAGAAAGAGAATGTCCCTTATATTCGGCTGACCTAAAAATATTCATTAAATTTCTGTTACGAATGTGTTCGAAGCAAGTAAAACATAAGAACAGGACAAGACAAAGACAAAACAATCAAAACATACAATGGCAAATAACAGAATACATGATGTCTCATAACATAAGGGATAAGAAATGAAACTCTTGACTTCAATGAGTTTGGGTGTAATTATTGAATGTTTTATATAACCAGATTTGAATATATTCGAATATTTGAACATATTGCACAGGGGAGAGAATTCTACAGAGTAGGACCACTGTAAAATGATAGATCGTTGATAAGAAAAAGTACGAGATAAAGGTAGGTGAAAATCACTCGCGGATCGCGCATTATGAATTTGATTATTGTATGTGAGGAAATCTAAGAGACTATTTGGTAATAAAAGATTCTTACATAAAAACATAAACATTCCCACTTGATATTTATACATATCATTCAATCACAATATTTTCAGGGATGAAAAAATGTGGTGGGGTACGGGCAAGATAAAAGGCACGTTTTTGAAGTATACTTAATGTCTAAATATGACATTCATGAGCATTACCCCAAACAGTTATTCCATAATACAAGTAAGGTAAAATTATAGCATTATGAATTAATTTCAAAACAGACTTCGGGAGAAAACTAAGTCTTTACAATTACACCAACATTTTTTGATAATTCATTAAAAAAAATAATATGATTTGACCAATTCAATTTATTGTCTGCAAAAAAACTCCCAGAAATTTCAGTAAAATATCCTGCGTGATTTGAGAACCACACACGTTAATAGACACAGTGTCAATGCTACATTTTTTCTTTGTAGATATCATAAAATTAGTTTTTGATATATTAATCAATAATTCATTCATTCATAGCCAACTTGTGACATATTGCAATTCCTTATTACAAGCCTCTCGTAAAGAATCAATATCATCATGAGACAAAAATATGCTTATGTCATGGGCAAATCAAATCAAATCAAATCTAATGCATTGTTAAATATTAGAAACATTTGGTAAATCGTTTATATACAAAAGAAATTAAAATAGGCCCGAAAAGCGTTTTCTTTTTTTTTTCTAAAAGGGATATCATTTGTAATATGAGGATAGGTATGCCTACATAGGTACATGGGTAGATTATGTAGATTAATTACAAGAGAAATAATATGAACGGAAAGTAAAACATACTCGTGTGTCTTGCGGAGTATGTGCGCGAGACAATAAATGTTAAAAAACTACGGAATGATTTGAAAAAAGGCAATCTCTCACTTGTTATGTATGATAGTCAATTACAAGTCTTGTGCGCAGTGCCCTTCTTGCGATGTGGACATAATTGAATGTTCCCACCACATGGTAAGGTGAAACAGCATGTTCAGCGTCTATTGCAACTAATCTATTTGCCAACTTGAAATAAGTTAAGGCGATTGTTATGCCTCCACTCTTTCGCACTTTTCTCACAAGAGGTCTTCAGAATATCTTGGCAATGTGAGACAATGGTTTCAGGATTAGCAAATGATAACTATTTGAATACGCCAATTTTCATAGGAATATTTTGTACCGTTTTCAAAATACAGCCAACGGCAGTGAACTAGCAGCATTTTTTATCTCAACGTTTGATTGCATGGCCCAAATCTTTCCTTACATAATCGTTATCCAGAATATGTAGGGTTTAATAAAGTGTACACATTAAATCATTTCTAAGGTACATCTCTGTACGGAGAAAATAGTGTTACTTCAACTTAAGAGGTATCATTTTCGCATTTTAACCTAACCTTTGACCATTGAGCTTAATTGACCTTTTGACCCAATACCTCCCATGAGAATCATTGTCAGGCAGCTCATGTATATGTATGAAGTTTATGAAGATATCTAGAGCAATTTCTGAAAATGAGGAAAAAAAACTTGAAATGTTAGCCTTTTCACTTGACCTTTGGTCTTTGACCTCATGGCCTCAAACTTTATAATCCACAGAATATTTTACTTAGCAATACATTATACACCAAAGTTTAATGAAAATATCTTCCGGCATTGTAGAGATATAGGGGAAATTATGAAATTGTAGTATTTGATCTTGACTTATATGACCTTTGACCTTCAGTTTCGTGCCAAGTTTCATGTCGATACTTTATAGCTCAAATCGATTATGGACGGATCGACCGAAGGACGGATGGACGGACAACCCGAAAACATAATGCCTCCTGCGATACTTCTTGGCGGAGACATTAACCAAAAAGGCAACGCCACGAGAGAATCGCCATGCTATGCAAACTCACGGAAGTGGGGAGAAGTGTGGAGGCTCTTGGAAGAACAACTATACCGTAAAACTGCATTCTTTTGCCCTTTCTGTGTCAGGGATTTGGGACAGTGTTTACAAAACTGTGAACCGCTGTTTTCTATACCAATCGGCACTCAGAGTACACGAAGCTTAAACAAAATCGTGTTTCCGAATCATAATCCCAGGCGCCAAACATGCAAAAGAAAAGTCATAATGTCCGGTTCCTTTTGTCACAGGGCGAACCTATATTGTTAATATTTCATCAAAATCCTCTCGTAATATTCGAGCGATACTGCTATAAACAAACATGCAAGCCAATAAACACGACCCCAAGGAGGTGGCAAAATAAAAGGACGGAATCGTGAATAGAAGCCTTCTTTATTTCCGCTGTGTTGGTATCATTGATCGTTGGTGTCCTATTCGTTAATCACCAAAGGATGAAATTTGCGTACATTTGAGAAGATTGACCACCGGGAAAGAAACCCAAATATATTATTCAAAGTAAACCGTGTCGTTGCAACTTTGCCTGTAATCATTGTAAGATTCGTCCGTGGGTCAGAGGATAATGGTGAAGACGTGTCAAAGAAATAAGACCCGAGACAGAGTATGTCAAATACAATCTCGTCCTGTGTTTGGAGTTGTCCCATTGCATTCATGGGGGAAGGTAAATGCATGGGTAGTGTGATTTAGCCTGTTACGTAATGACAAACGACTTTCCTTTATTGTAATGTCTGCGGGGAATAAGGATTCACTCATGCCGTAAGTATTCTCTGGTCTCATTCCACGGGGTATTATACCAACCTGGCCAATGACAAAGACCCTCCGCACAACTGCGCATTTGTGCCCGTGTCGTTTATAGGGCGCTCTTGTCTTATTTTTAGCACGATCATGCGTAGTATTTCTTCTGGGTGTTCCTTCAAGAGTTAAAAAGCCCCATGATACGGAAATTTTTCCTTTTCAAATTCTTTCTTGTTTCCTTCAAGACTTTGCACAGGTGAACGCTGATATGTAAGGACATAATACCGGCATTTTTCGTGACAAATCTTTAGTGCTAGTCGGAGCGGACGGAGGTACGAAGAGAGGAGCGTTATCCAGGGCATTCTTTTATAAGTCGTCCTTTTCTAGGAGCAAGGTTACAAGACTGCCACACAGACAACTATGCTCTGCTCTTAGAGCCGCAGCGACTGCAGCTCTGAAAGAAGTCCACATTTCATGTTATCGGCGTGATCTATCTGGTAAGTGACTGAAAAGATTCAACATGATCCACATGAATGTATCCCGCGTCTTCATCTTCACGTTTAAGTGGCGATGATAAAAGTGGCTTCTTATACCATGTGGGAATGTGCACTGGGAAGACGTGTTATGGCGAGTAGGCGAGTGAGGAGAACGAGCATACGCTTCGAAGATGATGATATATGATATATTTAGAGAGAGAAAAAGAGACTGTCAAATAATGATATCGACCACCACCAGAGAAATCATGTTGGATATATATATATATATATATATATATATATATATATAATACATGCATATATGGATATATATGGATATAAACACGCTAATACAATGTATACATGTATATATGTGTATGTACGTGTGTGTAGGTGTGTGTTACACACATTGATCTTTTCTGTGGTACATGTATTTCTATTACATATATACAAGTGTATTATGATTGAACTACAAAGCGTAGGTATAGTTGCTGAATAGATTGTTTTACGAGAATCTTGAATCTTGAAGATAATAATCCGATAGCAGCTTGTCCATGAAGCCAAACTGGGATGGGTGTGAGCCAGTATAGGTGACAGTGTTAGAAGTATAGAGTATAGGCTACAGTGAAAAAGTTGTATGTATACATTTAAAAAAAATGAATGCGCAAGCAAAATCCACTTCTGGGTTTAGAGCAGCCTGGGGCACACAGGAGGGTGCATCCCTTACAGGAAGGGTGGCATCCTGGAAAGCAGCAACTGATGATGGTGCTGTGACTGCAAAGAGAGGTACATTAGTAGGGGTTCCAGGTCCTGATTGTGCGGGGGTAGAAAGAATAGTAATTTCTAAGCGTCAATGGGTGCGGCAGGAAATTCGTACTTTAGTAGGTGATCGTGTCTGCTGAAATATCTAACTGGAGTTATATACACTGGAAGTAGGATATTGACATGATGGTGGTGAATCTTGAAGAACATGGTGCATTGTGCAAGAAGTCTGCGAGTGTGTAAAGTGTAAAGAAAAACTTCATGTCACGAGATTTTAGCGGGGTACATATGGAACTCTTGCCTATCACAGCATTCGTTCCGATATCATAATCATTCATACCGGTGAAATAGAGTCTCACATTTTGCAAACACTCATGGGTTTATGTATAGTGTATCTATGTACGATGTACTGTATATATTTACGTATAGTATATACTATATATTTACGTATACATGCATATATATATATATATATATATATACACTCAGCAAAGAAAAAAAAGAAAGTGAACTCTTTTTAACTCACATTATTTCTCATGGAGTATTTGGCTAGAAATTAAAGGGACTGTACAGTACTGGTTGAGGTGGGGATTCATGTTTTGAACATTCCTAAGTAAGATAATGAGGAAACATCTTACGAAATATGAAAGAGCATGAAATTCTAAGAAGGATTCAACGTTTGTTTGATGAAAATCGGTTTTCAAATGGCTGAGATATCCAAAAAAGTGATGATGATAAAAGGCGACAGGCCACGCCTTTTATAAGGATCTCTTTGTTTCACCTTGTTTTTGGATATCTCAGCCATTTCAAAACCGATTTACATCAAATAAACTTTTGATACCCCTTAGAATAGCATGCTCTTTGACATCTCATAGAGTGGTTTCTGAATATCTCGCAAAACGTTAAAAGCTAAATTCTCACCTCAACCAGAACTGTGCACACCCTTTAAAGTACATAACAAATACCATTCTAAAGGTAATTCAATTAACTACCAGCCTGGTGGGTCATTAAAAAGGGAAACTTTACACAGTGGCAAAACACATTCTTTTTCCTCTTCCAAGGCACAAAGGAAAAAATTGCAATAACGAACAAGTTGACAGTCATGAGTAAGTGCTCTACAAGTACAACATAAGAATGAGAACAAAAGACAAATTTAACACTATAAGAAATACTTATTATTTTGAAAATAAACCTGTGATCGCTATACATAATGTGTTTGTAGCCATGACGATAACGAAAGACTTACAATAATGGAGTAAAATCATTAATCTTCTGTCAAATCCCAATTCAAATGGCATTAGAGAGGAAGTGATACTTACAAAAATGTTAGAAATTTGACATTTTATTACATGTATGTAATAGGAACTCTGAAAACTCTATTTGGTTCTTGATTTTGTCTCATGAATTCCTAGATTCGTGAATTAAAAGAATTAAATGATGAAATTTTATATCAATCACCTTTGTGGCCAAACTCCCTAAGTCATTTTGAAGTTGATGTTGACAGAAAATTCTTATGTCCCTCTTTCGTTTCCCAATGTGTTGTGTTTGAGGCTATACAGAAAATTCTTATGCCCCGTCTGGTTTCCAACTTTGGTGTTTTAGTTTCAGTTTGAGGCTTTGAAAAGGTACAAGAGAACAAAAACATATTTTTGCTATTTCATTCATGTCTCTCATTGTGTTAAATTGGTCTTTTGTTATTGTTTCTTGAAGGGCATTTGCACATGAATGACATGTCAATTTTTGCAATTTTCACTTTTTACCTTGGAGGACAAAAATGAATGTGCTCAATGATGCATAAATTCCCCTTTGTATTGACCTCCAGGTTGATTTACAGTGTAGGTAATAAAGTAGCTTAAAAGGTATATACATGTACATGTAATATATTGATTTTTATCAAAATCTACTACAGGGTATGAAAACTATGAACTGGAAGAAGTGTTCACTTTTTTTTTTTGCCGAGTGCATAATTGTACAATCTTGTAGTTGTGTAAACACATAACCATTATAATCAAACATGATCATTAAGTTGTATTTGATGGAAATGGAATGTCCGAAATTAACAAGTAATGCTTCCCCCTCAACTTCTTCAATTAATTTTCTCATATCCACTTACGATTTACAGACTAAAGGTTGTCAAGTGTGCTTGTTGTGTCGTCACAATCATGTATAATCTATCTTTAAGAAATGAAGCCAAGTTAAATCCATAGTGCCTTGACAGGCGATGAAAACGCGATGGATTTTGTCGAAATGATGATTAATGAGGAAAGTAGCGTGATATTCGAAATACATTATTTCAGCTAGGAAAAGCTATAACTTATTCAAATATACATATATGCGGTTGCAGTAGAATTCCCAATACAATTTCTGAGAAGAAAACAAATGAAACAGACGCATCAAAGCTTACAACTTGTATGCCAACTTCTCTTTATTATTCAGGTCCTTGCAAGATGTCGATGATAGCTCGATCCAATCTCGTGCGCATATCATGGCTCTTCCTTCTCGTACCCCTTGCCATCTATGGGCTACTCTACCTCCACTGCAGTTCGAACGCCGAATATTCCCGCGAGCTCCATCGACGTCGACTCGTCCTCTGGAGTATAACCAATCGCGAGTTGTCGGCCAATAAGACGATACGGACGTTTGCCCGGCTCGGGCTCCTGCCCGACAGCGCTGTCGTAGGCAGACTCAACGACACCTTGATGTTGTTGATGGACGCGGACAACGATATCGTGAACGTTCCCATCAGCACAATGGCCAGCGGTCTGGATGATAGGGCTTTGATAAACCTTTCGCGTGGAAATGATAACCATGAGGCGACGAACCTCCGTGAAATGGGAAAAGGACGTTTGAGGGAAGATAATGTGCCCGAGACAAAGATGGAGAATGAAATCATTAAAAAGATCAAGTCTGATGATGGCGACCTGATGAACGATGATGACGAGGAAAGCGAGGCAGAGGATGACGAGGCTGTCCAGAAGGAAAACGAGAATGCGGCAAACCAGCGAGCAGTTCCGGAAATTAAAGTGAAACGGTACGTCGACGAGCGCGTCGACGAACACAACTACCGTTATGTTCATCTGCCTAAGCATCGCTGCACCCTGTCCACTGGGAAAGTCAAGCCCGTCTTCGTCATATTCATGGTGGTCACCGCGCCAGGGAATTTCAAGCGTCGGTTGGTGGTTCGTGAAACCTACGGCAATGAAAAGGAATGGCCCGCCATCAAACGCGGTTCGTTCACCACGGTCTTCCTGCTCGGAACTCCGAAAAACGCCACTCTCCAAAAGCTGATCGACGAAGAGGCCGCAAAGTATGGAGACATTGTGCAGGAGGACTTCGTCGACAGCTACGCGAACCTGACTCTGAAGACGGTGATGGGGTTGAAATGGATGACGCTTCACTGTCGACACGCCAGTTTCATGATGAAGATCGACGACGACTCAATGCTGAATCAGGGTCGGTTCCTCTGGATCTTTAAGAATTCCACCATTTCCAACTGGACGGCTGCCGAGGCCCTGATAGGAGCAAAGGTATTCCGCAATACTTCCAGCAAGTATTACATATCTGAAGAATACTACCCATCTCCTACTTATCCGCCTTACCTCAACGGGCCTGGCTACATCATGTCAACAGATCTGGGAGCAGCGGCATACAAGGCGGCCCTCACCACACCCCTGTTTCCCTGGGAGGACGTCTTTCTCGGCACCTGTCTCAAGAAGCTCAATGTAGATCCCGTCGTTCACAGACATTTCCTCTGGATATCGGACGAAACCCTACTGTCCATCAAAAGCGAAAAGTCTCTAGTAAGAAGACTGCGGGCCTATGTGGTCGTATCAAATCTCTATCCGGAATACATGCGAATAATGTGGACTACCTGTAAAATCAAGATATACGAGCATAGATCGCGCATTCCGCGACATCATTGAAACTGACTCGTGGAATGAAGCTACAGTTATAGTTTGATTATCACGTTCAAGTGATTAAAAAAAGATAATTAGTGAATTTAGCAAAGACAGTCTGTGCAATGATGTTGTAAACTGCACGCGCTTGATCTATATTTGCATTTTTTGTTGA
Organism: Diadema antillarum; assembly: GCF_040938485.1. NCBI lineage: Eukaryota > Metazoa > Echinodermata > Echinoidea > Diadematoida > Diadematidae > Diadema > Diadema antillarum. The sequence goes on along the minus strand of NW_027271809.1, from coordinate 1,047,177 downwards.
ATGATGTACAAAGAGTTTGCAATTATGAGTATGAAAGCGAACTAAACAAGGAATGATGATTTGTAATATCAACATTAGATGAAGGGCCACTTTCCGACCAATTAAATATTAATCTGGAAGGAAATACATTATGTATTGATTCTTTTTACAGTTTTAGCACTAAGGTGAAATTGATTAAAATCGGAATGGAAATAAAAGAAGTTATGAAATGGCGAAATTATTCTAATATTTTACCAAACAGTTCTTGAACAGTTGACACGAATATACAAATAATTAAGCTGATGATGTCATCACCTCACAATTTTTCACTGTTTGTGTACAAACAAGACTAACAAAATAATTGTTTTTTCTGTCAAAAAAGTGTAAAACATGTTAATTTCCTCTGAATAACTTCAAAATCATAATCAGTCAAAATAATAATTAATCGCTCATTCATTATGATTTGAAACTGGGACATAATGGCGTTTGAACAAACAAACAAACAAACAGAAAACCCGAGGAAATCTTAAGATTTTGTGCACATGAAAACCACGTGGCACGTTATGAAGCGATGGTATCATCAACTCACTCATTTTCATATTCATTTTGACTGTCCAAGAACTGTTTTATAATATTTCGGGAAACTTCAAAATTTCATAACTTTCCTAATTCTTATCATTATTTTGAATAAATTACTGTCATTCTTATCAAATTTTCCTTTTCCTTTTCAGAGTAACTTTACACTGTTCCGAAATTGTCTTTAAGAATACGTTTTGTTGTGAAACTTCTACCTATAAGTAGGATCTAAGAGAATGAGAGAAAATGTTTTCACTGAAAAAAAAAAAAACACGAATGAAAATACTACAGTGCACTCCCGTTACAACGAACACGGTTATAACGAAATTTCGTTATAACGAAGTAACACTTTTGGTCCCAAAATCATCGCCATTAAAGTCTATGGTACAAAATTCGCTTATAACGAACACGGTTATAGCGAAATTTTCGTTATAACGAAGTCTTTTCCGAGCACCACTGACAAAGAAAAACAAAAGAAATGTGCTCCGTTATAACGAAATGCGGGTCGCTTTCGAAAATACGTAGCGGAACACTGGCAAGGCATTTACAGCGTCTCTGCATGGGCGAACGCGTCACATCACTGTGTGTTCGCTTGGTGTGTCACGCACAGTTTCCAAGGGGAACTTGCGTTATTGTAATACAATAATCTGTAATTGATTAACTATTTGTTTTGTTGTTCACATAGCTTTCCAGTGTATGACGAGTATTCAACAAACAGAATGTCATATATGAGTGGCTTCCTTGTTTTCGTTATATATTGTATTTGTTCGGTTATAACGAAATTTCGTTATAACGAAAGAAAACTGCCGGTCCCGAGCATTTCGTTATAACGGGAGTGCACTGTACTCAAAACGCCTTTCAGCAATTCTGTTTCAATGCCTCAATCAAATTTAGCCTATCAATTTTGCGAGTGATATTGAGGTATGGAACAGATTTGTTTCAATACGAAAAAAAACCCAACTTGTTCTCTTTGGTTTCTGAAACATTCGCGTACTTGAGGTTAAAGGGCACCTTTTTAAAGTGCAGCATCGTCTGATCCAGGTTGAGTGCATATCAGTGTACGTGCACAATGAACTGGTGCGTGCATGACTCATCATAATGTCTTGGTCTTAAATAGACATACATCGGATTACAAATTTGTCGATTCAAGAATAGGTTGAGAAAGAAAGAAATATCTTGAGCAACTCCCACTTACAGACATAAAATATGGTACTCAGTGTGGCATCTATATCATACAATGACATCTATTTTGTATAGGTTGTACCATGATTACGGGTGTACATTGACATCGTGTATGACAAAAGTCTAATTCTGCTCCTTCCTCGTGTATCTGTGTGTGCTTGCGTGTATGTGTGCAAATTATTAGCATCTGCGTGCTTGCGTAAGGCTCTTGTTATTAAGCTGAATCAACTTGTCACTGCACGCCTGGCAGTACAAGACACACTATTTGAACACCGAAGATTTGCTCTATTGTGACAACAGGCCAGTGGATGTAGGCTGTAACCAGGAGGGGGTTTCTTTGTGTAACGCTCACAGCGCGGTAATGAGAGAGGCTTGAGTGATTCTCAGTTTGCATGGAAGCCATCAGACAAAGGCCCTATTATGCTGCACAGGTTTTAAATGTTAAAAAGGCGCCGTAAGTGATTTCACCTTTCGCAGGATTTGTGATGACGTCACAATCACTGCCAGCGGTAGTTCATTACAACATTGTATGAATACTTTATCACCACGAGATAAATCCTTGATTGCATGTCTGAGGGATGGGTTTTTGTGTATTTTTAAATCTTTGTGTATATTCGTCCATCAGGTCGATGATGTAAGGAAGTTTTATATAGTTAATATCTTTCATTTGGATATGCTTCGTGTTGATGGCGAACGAAAGCACGTGATTTACGAGTTACGTCTTCTTGAGCGGGGAATGATCTTATTAATGATGCACAAAGTAGATTTCCCTATTTAGAATATTCCATAAGCAGACGTTATATACGAAATAGGTCTACATTGTTTGTGCTTATGTTGCTTGATTCATGGAAACAGGGAGGAGTTATCTGACGATGATTTCGAGTCAGTCTGTAATGTTTTGAATTTTTGTCAGGGCAAATACTTCGAAATTCTATTAACGAGTCATAAGGTACGCTTTCCGATAGCAAGAAGGCAATTTTACGACATGTAATCTTTTTGTTTAATGAGCATAAACTCCTTCTTTGTATCCTCTCTCTTTTAAATGACAATCCCAGCTATAAGGTAAGAAGTCCCTTCTTTATGTCCATTGTTGTCCAAAGTGTGTTCGTAGATCCAGAATTACGATGGTTTTAACGTTCTGAAAAAAAGTAAAATCAACTGCCGCGACAATGTATGCTAATAAGTTTCTTAATTTATTTTTAGATCCTCAAGCATATTAACAAATATCATATGCAGTTTGGTACAAGATATTACAATCAATTCAAAATAATGCTGTGGGATTCGATGAGAACTGTCTTCTGCCGCTCGCTAATAGTAAGAAGTTTTGAAAATACTATATTCATCGTCTATAGGCTTCTTATAAATTTCGAGGGGAATTGTATCTTAGGAACCTTAGTGCGTGATAAGTTTAAAAATAAAATGTCGTTTTTTCGGAGACACGCAAGTAATCAGTATTTAACTTAAATTGCGGGTTTATGGTGTGTAGTGATTATCATATAGAGCTGTATAAGAGAAATTTAGATATATATAGCTTCTCTAAAGGCAGCTCTTTTCTTGTTGGTAAACTGTGAAAAAATCCTCCATAAATATTTCGTATAGTGAATTCTTATAGATAATTGTGTACTGGTAGAGATGAAATATATTACTGTGATGATCAATAATTCAACTCAAGGCGTGAAATTGCACTTTACAAGAATGTTCGAACAAAAAAAAAGGTAAGAAAGCGAAAAGAAACAGCTGTTTTGGCTGTCAGCTGTACGTGAAATATGAAATTGATGAAAAAGTCGCGTATTACTCTGATATCCTTGACTTCAGTATAATGACTGATGACCATGTGATACATTCTATAAAACTTATTTGGCATGCTCGTGTAAAAAAAAAACACACACACAAATCTTCATTTTTTAAATGACAAATTGGAATGGTCCTATGTGTGTATTATTAGAGTGTGCAAGAACATTGATTTTACTCTGTGGCATATCTTGATCAGCGTTTTGACCATGATAACCTTGACGTAAGATGTTTCCATCCAGTCTATATTTATACAAGCAGTGATATTGTTCGACAGGCGCTGGAGTCTCTCTCCGTAACCTCTCCGTGTCTCTATGTAACAGTTGCAACAAGAATTAATTACCGGTACGCCACTTTTATTTACAGGCGTTTGTAGTTGTTGTTGTCGTTAATGTTGTTGTTGTTGTTGTTGACAGTTTGAGAGCCCGGATTGACGCCATGTTACACATTCTAGCATGCCCCCCAAAAATACGTTTTCATGTTTCCAATTTTAGTCATGCCGTTTTCAAATTTTACTCATACAACCTTTTAATGCGGACCTATGTATGTGTATCAATTTCTATAACTTGTCTCATTTTCTAAAGTAATTACAGTATGTGCAAGTATAGGATGTTGTGAGTACACTGTAAAAACATCGGTGTTAGATTTAACACCACGGGTGTTAAATCTAACACCGATCAAACTTCAATAGAGGACCACACCCACAGGTGTTAAAAATGCACTGTGATGGTGTTGAAAAGTGTTCACCTGACACTTCGTCGTGTTAATTTGACACTGTACCTGGTGTTATTTTGACACTGTACTGGTGTTAATTAAAAAATGACACCACATGGTGTTGATTTGATATTTGTTGGTGTTAATATCAATGGTTTAACACCCGTACAGCTTCAATAAGATACCACACCAGCTGGTCTTACTTTGGTGTAAATTTATTTTCACATTTTTTCAAAAATCTAGTATTTTAATGTAAAATTCTTGATCGTCTTGTTTAAATTAAAAATCAACAAGAAGTGCAGTTACTAAGAAACTCTTCAAAAAACAGTTTAAAATTTGGAAATGACACCCGGAGGTGTTAATTCAACACCATAAATGAGCTCCGAAAATTTAACACCAGCTCGGTGTTCACTATTTAACACCGGACTTTTTGCAGTGTAATGGCATAATTTCAGCATGCTGCAAGCTTGATCATCTTTCCAAATACACAACGATGCAATTGCCAGTACGAACAAACAACTTTAATAAGGTCTGAAATAGTCTACTGTTTCGCTTCATTGGCGTTTAATTGCCCCCATTTTTTGTGTACATAATAATCACTTGTTCATGTTATGTCTTTTTTTTAACTTCGCCATGAATCAGTAATGAAGTGTAATTAAAGATGAGCTTTCGCCAGCAGGTATGGTACCGTTTCTGTCTCTCCGCGACAAAAGTGGTATCCTGAACAATCGTTTATGTGGTGATTTTCAACGTATTTCATATGTTTTTACAGTCTTTATAGTGGTCCTGTCAGACTTTTGGAATATTTTAGCATTACTTAATGATTTAAAGAATGTTCAATTTTATTTTTCATGTTCTCGTTAGATATTTTCGTCAGATATCTCCGTTATATGGGTTTAATTAAAACAGTTATTTTATCAGAAGTGTTTGATTGTGTGCTCTTTTCACGTTTATTACAGCGTAACATCTTCTCTTTCGCCCATAGTGGTAGATTTAGCATTCATTCTTTTATCCACGCATTCAGGGTATGTTGTTCTTGTATTTGCTTTGTTTCTATACTGTATTATATAGCACAATATTAGTGCTATAGTACAAATAAGAAATAAGCGGAAAGACCATTACGTACACAAGGGTATGAACAAAAAGAGAATGTGATGTGTGTTGAATACATATCAACTAATGTATATCACTAATACATAGTAACAACCTTTTGGGTTCTACTATTTAACTCCTTATAGATTAAACAACCCTGTTTGTGGCAGGTTTTGTACATGGTGTCTACTTGCGTGAGGGGCCCTTTCACAGAGCTACCAAGTCTCACGTATTCTGCGTGAGACTCAAGCATTTAGGGTCCATCTCACGATCTCACGCATGACACCCATTTTTCACACGCATCGGGCGAAGTCTGCAACTTGGGCCTATTATAATGAGCATAGCTCAAAAGATTTAAGTGATAGTTGCAATTGAAGGTATATTTCCCTTTTGTCTTTCAAAATAAGTAAAAAATAGTCACTTAAGTATGCACCTGATCGCACCATTAAGAGCTCAAAATTGAAAAAGCTCCCTACCGTGGGAGGCCACAGGGGGAAAAGACCCCTCCCACACCCTCGCTCGCGCGCACATTCGCATGCCGAGATGCCGAGTCATGAAAATCTCACTCATAAAATCTTTTTGAACTTGGCATCCCTGCTTTCATTCATTGCTGAAAGGGCCCAATCCCGTGTAACTTCCAACATAACACTTGCGAGTAACTCCTGCTTGTGTTCTAAAGTGGGACTAAGCACACAAGATGTTCATTAGCTGTTTTACCCATGAATGAAACTGCCCTGCCACAAATAGGCACCCTGCCGCATACAGGAGTTTTTACTCTAGACCTTTCCATATTTTCAATAGATCAGTTTACAAACGGAGTCGAATTTCTCGGACACCTTTCAAACAAATAAGTTTCTTTGAGAAGGATTTCCAGAGTGTTGTCCGACAGAGCAACAGTCGATTAATGCAAATTGGATTCCAATGTAACTTATTTTGCTATTTTACATCATCGTGTACGCATGGGGCCTATCTTTCAGGTATGACAAAGGGCGTTCTTTCAATGTAGAAAGTTTGCCGAGACATTGCCCGACATAGGAATGGCAAATGCATGCCTATTGCATTCCAAATATCATGATGCTATGAGTATGTACAGGTGGACCGGTTATCTTGTTTCTTAGGTCCAGCCACCGTTGGTAAACTGCCCTATGAAAACGTTTTCAACAGGAACATTAGTTTCAAAACTCTGCACTTAGCATGCCTAGTCCTCGTAATATCTGTGGAATATGAACTTGAATACATTTGTAAATTAAAAAGTTCTATGAATGAGATAGATGTATGAGCGGTAAGAATCAAGAATCGGTCAATCTAGGTCTACCTTAGAGTTCTGTCTACGTACTTTTGCACCCACGTACCTGAGTGGTGACGTCACAAAGTAGCAAGTTCAGCAAACTCGAGGTGAGGGTACGGTCACACATCAGTTCCTTTTTTGACCTCACGTATCGTTTGAGTCAGATTGTATTGATCAAATCCGATCGATTACCTCCTCCCTCGCATTGTACTTTATTAAAGCCCTAAAAAAATGTGCCCAATGTTTCTTAAAATACCGATGGAATTTAAGGGAGAGGTCCCAGAACGGTCAAGCGGATACTTTCTTTCATTTTGAAGTCAGATGCATTACTCTCGAATAGTTGCGTTGATAAAAATGTCTGTTGCTCTGAAAAACGAAAGGAGTCGACTGATGAACTTGGTTGCCTGAATAGTAAAGTGGTCGTTCCCGCGAAGGACAATACATTCTACCTTCCTCCGACACCCTGCAAAGCCGTTGTCCACATAATCGATTTTAAGGATGCGAAAGAGCGAAAATAACAACGACTCACAGGTGGTGGAACAATGGCCGGGTGAACATAACACATCTACGGGAGGGATTTTTTTCGGCAGTTGTATTGTTTGGAAGAGGGTAAGTGCTGAAGAAATTCTTTTGAGTGGAAACTCATTCATAATCAACTGTACGCAGCTCTTTGCACAAGTAAACAACTCTCAAACGATGGCTCGTGGTCTGAATGTGCGTTCACCCTACTATATAGAGCTGACCAAACTTGATCTACGGAATTACGAACCACTGACTTGATATGACCATGGCGACGAATAGGTGTAAATTGTCATGAGGGTGAATGAATGAACGAAGAGCTCACGGAGGAGGCAGACGTGTGCATCGGCGACTTCATAGACATCGATGAATGCAGACCGTCACGTGAGTTATGAGAGTCGCTGTTATAATACTATGCCGTGTCACTTGGCTACATCCAGACTGACCCGTTGCTGTAATGTTGAAACAGTCCGGGGGCGACGACACTAAATATTGCTTGATGTACTGCGTCCCAGCATTCCCTCCGGTTATTGGCTATATCTTTTTATGTTTTTCATTTTCCTTGTTGATATCAAATTTTCATGTCCTCATGACATTACAGTGGAAGGTAAATCAATTGATTTACGCCCACAACTCATAAATTTAAATGCATTTGATATTTGCGCTTTGCTACTATTGTTCCTATCCAAGACAATTTGATAAAAACGTGAACGTGCAGTGCAGGCTTGCACTGATTGTGTTACGAATGTACATTATACAGGCATATGTATGTATAGAAGAACAATCTGCTATTTGTGAATCTGTCTCGTTTGGGAACTTGCAGCGGGAAAATCACCAGAATTGCCAATATTGTAGAATAACGGCATCTTTGGAATTAAAATAAGATGTGCATTGTACAAACATTGTTGTGTTCCTCTACTAGACACGTCCAAATAAAGCAGGGTGTCCCCCCTCCCTCGGTAAGAACTTTTTGCATTTTGATGTTGTAAATGGTGCAATTTGATGCATGTTTTTGCGCGTTTTATCGAATTGAAACAGTCCCACTTGTTTAAGGTAGCAATATATTTTCATGTCGATTATCATTGAACAATTTGGCTATAAAATATGGTATCATTGAAATAAATGTCTTGTATTAATTGTATTAATTCTTACACTGAATATCATGAACGCCGTCTGTTCAGCAATCAAACAGAAAAAGCATGCACACGAGGGTGTAGATAGGGGCATTTCCCCTCCCACACGAAGGTGATTGTGCATTTCCAGACCTTAAATTCAGCGATCTGGTGCAAATTTTTGGTGCAATACTTTTTCATCGAAGTGTTAAAATCACGGAATTTAGCTCTTATTCCGAATGTGCATCATCTGTGTGTATGTACAAACAGTCTAGTGAGGAAGAGCTTAGGGGAAGGGGGATTTCCCCCTCCCGCTCGGCGGAGCTTTTACGTTTTAAGAATTGAAATAAAGCGATCTGGAGCACACTTTTTGTGGAAAATTCGGAAATTGTCATCCCAAAAAATGTACTAAGTCTAAAGTGGGTAACAAGCAATGGAAGAGTGGCAAGATACCTCTCCAGTGGCGGATCCAGAGGGGGGCGCAAGCGGCGCACGCCCCCCCCCCCTTTATTTCTCGTTAAAATAAAAGAAATAAAAAGAAAAAAAAGAAATGAAACCCGGAAGTGGCACCAGAAATATTAGTCACGCCCCCCTTTACAGAATTCCTGGATCCGCCCCTGCTCTCCCATATTCAAGGGAGCCTCTTTTTTTTTCAGTTTTAAGCTTTTTGAACTGAAATTCAACAATCTGGCGCACACTTTTGTTGGAATATCTGGAAATTTTCAATCAGAAGAGAAGTGTAGCAAGTGTGTGGAAGGAGATTCTGTATAATTTTCTGATTGCAGTTAAACGTTTTGGTGCACACATTTCGCGTCAAAGTGTAGTCACAGTCTACTTCTATGCATTGGGGGGGGGGGGGAGGGGCGGGCGGCGAGGCGGGCGAGCAGGGAGAAGGCGTGGGCGAGTGTTATCTCCACCCTTCCCGTACGATGGAGCTTTGCCTTTTTAAGGTTGAAATTGAGATAGCTCGTATACGCATATTTGACGGAATATTTTCGGAAATCATTTAAAAAAAAACTGATGTGAGGGGGGGGGGAATGAGGGAGGAATGGGTCGATTAAAAGGGGAGATTCCCCTTGTACATGAGGGAACTTTGAGTTTTCGGAATATAAGTGATAAGTCTCATGTGCCCTAAAAAGAGCACTAAGGCTAGGGAAACAGGCACAGAGGGGGAGGGTTTGGGAGGGGATACCCCCTCCCAAGCACGAGAGATTTTGCATATTTTGAATTGAAATTCAACAATCTGGTGCACACTTTGAGTGAAATATTAAAAAAAATGAACTTATTTGATGAAAGTTTGAAAAGGAGACCCGCTTCATGTGCATGCATAATACAGTATACACGCATTTTTTTTTTTCGCCTCGCAAATCCCCGGTCCAAATCTTAGGGGGGGGGGGGGGGCGACCGCCCCATCGCCCCCCCCCCCCCCCCCCCGGCTACGCCAATGCAGAAACGATATAATATAGCCTGCACTGTTTATTGGTTGAAGAAACGGGGTTGCAAACAATGATGCATTATTGATTACAGACATTGGCCCCAAGGCTTAAACTTCTACAGAAATAGACATTAGGCAGTAAATGTGGGTTGGAGGTGCAGGGGTGCTTAGAATTATGGTTGTGGATAACGGTTAACCGCATAAGCGACCCCGACACGTTCGTGTAACTGGTTACAGCGTCCCGGGGGCGTTAGGTTGTGGATAGCATTGGATGAAGACATGGGCTTGGGTCAACGTGAATAGGTGTATCACACGTATATACCTATGAAACTCTTTCAAAGGCCATAGATGGATTTCTTAAATATTCAGCCATGATATGGACCATTTTTTTCCCTCCATATCAATCAGGGGTTTGCGTATGATACACTGTAACATAGTCTAATTGAATACATGTGGCCGGTTTTTGTTACCTATTAAAGTTCTAGACGTACCTTTTAATCAAAGGTTGTTCGCGACAACCTGAAAGTTTGTCCGAGGCTTGTTCTGCTTCTTTGAGCATCCAATCATGCATTCTTATGTGAAGCTGCTATGTTACCACCTTTGTTCATTGTGATTTCTTATAAATTTTGAAAACATTTATATTCCTTATCCCAATCACTTTACATTCTGTAACTCTCAGTACCTAGTTTGACTAATCTATAGATGTTCACATGCAAAAATCTAAAAATTATCCGGAGCTTCCCTTTAAGACGTTCGCTGCAGCAGTGTCTAATTTAAAGTAAAAGTATGACTTTGAAATTATGAAATAAATGGTAATCGTTGCTCGTTATTTGTAATGGAATTTCTGTGAGAAATGGATGTGAATGTGAATTCAAAGTGTTATACTGCATGAAAGATTTATTCTAGCATTCTTTTTAATGGAAATGAATAGCCCTTTGCCAACGTGGTTTGTTTGTTTGTTTGCTTGTTTTTTCAGCATGAACGTACGAACCTTGCCAGCCCGCCTTGCCTGCTTGCTGTTGTTCGGGCAGATCGCCTTCTACTGTTTCGTGCACCTGAGGAGTCGGTCGACCAGACGAAAATATCCAAAACATATTCAGTTTCCCGGGATGTTCCAAGCCGTATCCAATCACAGATTAATACAGGGTAGTAGACTACATCGTTCCGATGAAGATTCACTCCTTGTTCATCATTCAGTGCAACCCTCGACTCTAAACAAAACTGCGCAAATAAAAGATGGCGGAACTATACAAGAAAAGCCAAAGAAATCTTATCTGGAAAGACATGCCGACGAGCACAACTACGCCTATCTGCACAACCCGGCAAACATCTGCATGACAGCAGGCAACACCAAAGAAAAAGTATTCGTGATTTTCGTCGTAGTTACAGCGCCGAAAAATTCCTGGAGGCGCCGGGTGGTTCGCGAAACCTATGGTAGTCCAAGCGCATGGCCCCTGCATGCTCGGGGCAGCTATAAACGGATCTTTCTGCTTGGCTCGACTAGCAACGCAACCATACAACGATTCATCAACAAGGAGGCAGAAAAATATGGCGATATCGTGCAGGAGAGTTTCGTCGACGTCTACGAAAACCTAACGCTAAAGACCACCATGGCTCTGAAGTGGGTGACGAACTTCTGCCGCCATGCGCAGCTGATGATGAAAATCGACGACGACTCGATGATCAGCCAGACCCGTCTTTTGAGCATCCTCGACAAATCGTCGCCGACCAACTGGACTGCCGGCAAGGTGATGGTGCAATCTCCAGTGTTTCGTAATCCAGATGCCAAGTTCTTCCTTTCCGAGGACTTTTACCCTCTTCCTACTTACCCTCCATACCTCAACGGACCTGGCTACATCCTCTCCACAGACTTGGTAGAAGCCAGCTACCAAACGGCTCTGACCACGCCCATTTTTCCGTGGGAAGATGTCTTTGTCGGCTTCTGCCTCGCGAAGCTCAACGTAAAAATGGATAACACCACGTATCATCGATTTCTCTGGATTCCTTCTTTCGACAGCGTGGACGAGAGGCGGAAGTACCTCGTGGTCGTGCGGAGGATGAGGTCATACGTGGTCGTGACGAACTTGGATTACAGATTCATGCGCATTATGTGGGCCGTCGGGAAACTCAAAAGTCCTGGTACCAAATGAATGCGTCAACTCGTTGCGTACTCATTGTCATATTGGTTGTGGTAGTCTATAATAGGTCATCCCACGAGACCGACACTAACGAGTCAAACAGCCCTAGAGTTTGGCATTGAAAAAAGTCCATGAGTCATACAGCCCATGAGTTCGACACGAAGTAGATACAGCCCGCGAGTTCGACATTACAACATGGGGCTTAGTGTGTCGGTCTCGTAGGCCCTTTTTGCTTAGTGTCAAACTTATGAGTTGTAGACCTATGACTCGTGGGCTGTATAACTCATGGGCTGTATGACTCATGGCTGTATGACTCGTTGGGTGTATGATTCGCGGATGTCAAACTCGTGACATGGACCCGTATCGCATTCAAACTATCATGCTTTTATTCGGAAATTTGCAGTACGGTCTCAATATTTAGACTTACACACAGAACACAATCGAAAATCACATGAGTTAGCTTGATTACCTACAACAGGACTCGACATTAGTCGTGGTGACCCGGGGCCCCTAAAATCTAATGTTGGTCCACCAAACTGCCCGAAAAGTTATCTTTTGGCGGCCCGATCGGGCAACTAGGTTTCAAGATGGATTGTTATGCTTTTATTTCGGGCAATAAAAATGTCGAATTAAAAGATTCGATCCCTGTCTTAAAAATATGATCATTTTGGTATTTTTTTGACCATGACTGTATTCATCCATTTCAATAAGGTAATTATAAATACGAATGTTAGTCAGTACTTCCATTTTAGAATTTTGTTTCAGAAAACAAGCATTGTATGACCAAGGGGGTACGAGAGAACACGTATACCTCCTTGGTATGACTCACAACTTGGAAAATCTTGACTCACAGAATACCTATAGAGTATTTTACCATTGTTGCTTATATGTTTCCAAGACAAGGCAAGCCGCAAGTCATATAGCGTCAGATTTTTTCTGCTGCCTTGAAAACTGTGGGAGACCTTTAACACAATGGTCGTTCAAACTCACTGTAATACCTTCTTTCATGTGTAGCCTTGCTATCCGACTAAAATTTGACAACAATTCAAAACTCGGGCTGTATTGGAAATGCTACCGACGTTGGATGAGGCAGGAACTTAAACAGAGTCATCTCAATAATCGGTGAAGATAAAAAACAGGTATTTTGAGAAGACTCAAGTCTGCATAGTCAACAGAGAATTTTGAAGTTGTGTGTGACTATTGGTCCCTATATAGTGGTAAGGAGAATTGCTTGTTAAAAATTTTCTGCTACCATTACCCGTATAAAATGCCCCTCGTCGTCATTGACAGAATACAGTGCAGCTCTGTACTGACATTCTTCTGCCGTGGATCAGAAATTGGTGAAAACAGTTCTACCTGATTTCAAAATGTGAGCCTCAAGGCGGTCAATATGATTTATATGTGCATCGCACTGCGGACACATCAGATTTGAAGTCTTTAAAGCTATTCATACAAAAAAATTTGGTCAAGTCCGTTGGAGACAAGAGGTTGTATCTCAAGGTGTATTTGACTCTTTCCGCTCTATAGTATACATGCATATTTAGGATGAATTTGAATCAGATGTGACTGGTTTCACATTTCCTATAACATATTTTTAGTTTATCACTCAAAGCTGGTTTAACTCTCAAACAAACAACAAACCAGTGAACAAAACTGGATCATGTGGTGCTATGTTCGTCATGAATTCGACTATCAGCAAAGTGCCCTGTTTTATGAAGAGTTAAAATTGATTATAAAGTTGATTTCTATTATAAGTCTATGGCAGCCTGTGTGTTAAGGAAATTTAAAATCGATTATACATGTTTCGTTTGATAAAACAGGGCACTGGACTACTACACTACAGTAAGAGTGTAATTATGTAATTATGTTATTGAGTAGACACTCTGTACCATGTCCATCTGTTCGATTATTTTTTAACCGATGTTGGGCCAAATGTTTCAAACTTGATACACAATGCAATAAAAGCTGATAAACCGATGACTGCCTTCATTGGCTATTACAAGGTATATTGTATTACAGTATAGTACCATTCAGCGTTGTCTGTGATCTGACCGAGTTCTCTTGTATGGTGCAAACATCTTCCGTGTAGATGTGATAAGATGTTTGCGTTGTTAATATCATTTAATCAGTCGTCCATGCACTCGGCTGCTGAATCACCACACACAAGTGTTTCGTCTTCGAATTCGCATGCAGACTGTCGTATTCATGTGGCAAGGCAACGTCGCTTATCTTGAAGTATAACGTGAACAGGGGCGGATCCAGGAATTCCGTAAAGAGAGGGCGCCTTTCCAAAATTAAATTTTTATTTTTATTTCTTTTGTTTTAACAAAGAAAAAAAGGGGGCGTCCAGTGCGCCCCCCCCCCCTTGGATCCGCCACTGTTGAAGGATGCCTTTTCACGTCAGAGGAAGAGAGAGAGAGAGAGAGAGAGAGGGGGGAAATTAAAAGCGTACGATTAAATTTGCAAAGCTTTTGCGGATGCTGATATCGATTTAACAAGAGTTATTCCGATATGTATAGAAATGGATCAGGCAGCTATACATTGACCTTGTTTGTTTTGAGTTAAATAGTAGGCTACATATACCAGCCCGAAAGTCATTTTCAAATGATTCAATCAAAGATAGATAAACTTGTATACTAGTCGAATCTCGAACTCATATAGACCAATTCGGTTTAGGTACTGTTTTTATGGTAATTTCTAACTGGGGGCTTCAAGTATGGCTAACAAAAGGTAATTTATGCACTGACATAGCAACGAACCTGGCTCATTCCTTGCATAACCCATTGAAAGTGCTTTTGTTTTTCTTTGCAAGCCTCAAGTTATGGCCGCTATAATTTACCATGCTCTGAAGTCGGATTCATCTATATAGGTACATGTATCACATGATTGATAATATCATAATGAATTACATTAATAACGTAAACCGAAATGTGCTGGTCGTTTTCATGATTTTATGTCGTCTCTGAGATGACATTTTTTTCGTCACCAATACACAAAGTAAGATTTGACACCGACATAATTCTAGCGACAATTCGAATCGATTCCCTCTGTCCGTGTTTTTGTCCCTTCCCCTCTTCACACACACACACACACACACACACACACACGTGCGTGTGTATATATATATATATATATATATATATATATATACATATATATATATATGTGTGTGTGTGTGTGTGTGTGTGTGTGTGTGTGTGTATGTGTGTGTATGAGCACATTTGTATTATGTGTGTGCATTTGGCTATACATGTATGTGATTAGCATAAAAACAGCACATACTAAAATTGATAACAACCATGTAGACACAGATTAGTAAGGTTGTTCAGGCCCTATTCACGGAAACCCGTGTGTGTGTGTGTGTGTGTGTGTGTGTGTGTGTGTGTGTTTTAAATCTTGCTTGTAACTGCAGCATTTTGGAACAATGCAATTAAGCAAAGGCATAATGTGCTTGTCATTGTTTTGGCTAATACAAGACTAGTGGCTACAGCAAGTGGCTACCACATTACACTCAGACGGATCATATACTATCTCACGTCCCTTAATGACCACACACTCGCAATACGTATCGTTCTTTTCCACTTTATTATTCTTGCAAATAGTTGGACGAATTAGTGATATAGCATGCCGTATTACATGTATAATGTGTGTGTGTGTAGTGTGTGTGTATGTGTGTGTGTGTGTGTGTGTGTGTGTGTGTGTGTGTATGTATGTTTAGTAATTCGTAGTCCTCGTGTTGGTCTAATGATGTTATCAATAACAGAGCAGAATTCCAGAACTGTATCATGCTGTCAATTCCAGCAGTTTTTTGAAAAAAACACAAATTTTCGGTATTCTGCCCTTTGTCAGTATAAAAATAACTTGACAAAGGGCAGGGTGCTCGAAAAAATTGTGTCCTCTTTAAATAAACAGTTGGTATTTACAGCATAATACATTTCTGGAATTCTGTTTTATTTTTGATGATAGGAAATATACAGTGAAGCCTCGTTATATAACGAGGTCCATGGGACCGCTAATATCACCTCGTTATAATTGGTACCTCGTTATAACCGTACACCTAAAAACAAAGAAAAAAACATAAGCATCGAGTCACATACCAATCAATCAAAAAACATATAATTATGAGCAGTCTTTTCGTTGTAATTACACAAGTATATTGATCATCATAATAGAGAAAAAATAAAAAGGAATCATTTGTGAGTTGATACGAAAAGGAAGAGAGAGAAAAAAAGAAGGGGTTCAGACTGTGTTCTTCATTTTTCTTCCGAAAATCTGTCGTATATGCGTTCTTGAAAAGTGCAAGGCAGTGTTAACTTCGTGATCCTTTCTATACCTATGCTCTTCCTCGTGTACTGAACCATTCTGAGAGAATGAACATTTCCGTTTGTGAAATACAATATTAAATCTTAATGAACAAAATCCGGTGTTTTTTTTTTATATTGGCAAAGCAAATAATAAAATGCATTGTTCAACTTATTTTATGCTGATGGCGCCAGGCGGGATCATGATGATTTCATCAATTATTTCGGCTGTTAATCTGTTACTATTTCATGGGTATTTCACGCTGTTGATACCCAGCGGGACTGCAATGATTTTGTGAATTATTGGGGCTATAAACTCTCATGATGTTGCGCCAGAAGAGATAAAAAATGCGTTCTTTATTTCTTTTTTTTTCATAAAATCTCATCGCATTTTGTACATGCGTTCTAGAAAGGTACACGACAGGGGTGAATCCCTGATCCTTTTTACACCTATATCTTTCTCATAGTATTGTACCATTACTTTCATTTGTAACCTATACAGATTTAATGATAATGAACAAAATGAGATCGTATCACACACTTGTATTCGTTACTTTTTCTAGACATCGGCACACTAAGTAGAATATTATGCATTATATTCAACTTATTTTATACGCTGTTGGCGTCCAGCGGGATCGCAATGGTTTCATTAATGATTTGGGGAGTAATCTTACTTAGCGCTTGTAGGCCTACACGCCAATGTTTACTAGCCAGCAAAACAACTAGAAGTCTGAACTAAAATGGAAAGGATGTGATGAGCTGCACATGCATACCAACAACATATTCTTCCATGTTCTGCCACAAGTTCGTTTCATCAGATGAAGAAAGTGTTTGATTTTTTTTTTCATGTTACGACTGGTTTGAGCTAAGTATAACGACCTTGTTAAGGCGGTGGAAGCTCTGTCGGGCAATTCTGTTTCAAGTTTTGAGCTTAAGCCCCCGTTCCACTATCACGATTTGGACCCCGATCTGTCCCGATCTAGCAGATCGGGAGAGAGCGGCAAAAGCGTACGGGGATCGGAAGCATCGTAGCAGCAGCGTGTGGAGGTCGGGGTTGGAGCGGGCATTTTTTCAGATCGGGAAGAAATTTTGAACCGGTTCAAAATTTCTTCCCGATCTCCCCGATCAAAATTGACATATTTTTAATCGCACGGCAAGCGGGGAGAGCGTAGTGACAGCGTAAACGCAGCGGGGAGAGCGTAGTGACGGCGTGAACGCAGCGGGATGAGCGTAACAAGGTCTTTCTGAGCGTAGTAACATCGGCACAAGAACGGGAAGTAATTTTAGCCGTAATTTTCGAAGAAGAAAAGATGAAGAAAAAGAAGAGAAGAAAGCAGCGAAGCAGCTACCCAAAAGGCGAAGAAAGAGAGACTGCACGTGATGCTGAAAGAGGAGGAAGAGGACATAGCAGAATTTTGAAGAATATGAAATCATCTACAACTGGAGGAGGACGGACTATAAAAGCAAGGACATCAAGAAAAAGCCTTGGAAAAATCAGCACGTCTTTGTTTATACAATGCATTGCTGCAAAAGAACCGTGAGTTGAGGAGCCTCTTCGAGGTCCACAGTATATTTCTTCGATTCTGCATGCTGATAAGTTGACTGACTGCAAACCGCCAGTCGAATCGGGGTACATCGGGGCACATCGGGCACTTTTCAGCTCTCTGAACGGGGTAACAGCGTGATAAGATCGTATTGATCGTTCAGAGCGTAGATACAGCGTGTATCGATCGGATAACATCGGCAACATCGCACTAACAGCGTAGCTACATCGTTCTAAAGCGTACCGGCAGCGGCAGAGATCGTAATGTCTCATTCCCGATCATCGTAGTAAGAGCGTAGCAAGCACTTGGTAGTCGTAACTGCAGCGTACTTGGAGCGTTCTAACATCGTACTGTGTCCAGATCGGCTCAGGTTTTACCCGATCCTTCCCGACCTGAGAAAATTTTCAAATCGTAGCGAGAACGGCATAGTGGAACGGGGGCTTTACTAATGTACTCAATGAAATACTCTTATGGCAGTCTGGAGCCAAAATGTCAAAAACATTCTTAACTGCAGCGAGATGATGTTCACTTAATTTCAGTTCCGGGTATCTTATACATTTAAGATTTCACCGTCCAGCTTGACTGTCAGTCTGTGATTTATGTATGTTTTCTCGGTGATGTACCCGCTTGCAGCCACCCTCGTCACAATGGTAAGTACTGAGGTGTATAGTGGGCACTGCCTCGCCACAGCGGGAAGGAGGCCTCTTCGGGCGAATGGGACGTATGACAGATATCCGGCCTTGTGCTTGGGGAGTAAGGTTTTCGTTCCGCGCCGGAGTGCACGGAGGTCGACAAAGTGGCGGTGACATGACCTTCCCCAACACCTTGCCAAGGAGGCGTCCACAGCTTTTCCGAAACTGTGACTTCGTGAACCAATACAGGGCGGGGTTGATGGCACTGTTGAGATATATTAAGGCAGTAAAACAGAGGCGGACTATGGGCTTCAACCTGAAACTTGGGTTGTACGTTTCTATGAGAATGCCGATCATTATTGGTAACGTACAGACCATAAATACAGCTTGAATACTCACAAGCTTTATCACAACTCTTAGCTCGTGAGATGACCGTGCTGTGGCGAGTGCGAAGCCCGGCCTGCCAGGTCCGTCTGCCTGGACGTCAACTCTCCGAATGCGTCTCATAAGGATGTAAATTACTCGTGCGTAGAACAATATAGTAAAAAACAATGGTACGCACTCGTGCACGTACAGTACCAAGTTTATGTATAATTTGTCGAAAAGTGCTGTAAAATCCATACATGATCGACCGTCTCCGTATCGAAACGTTGACCGGTACGATGTCACAATCATAGGTACGATAGCGGTGATCGTGGCGCATATCCAGATGGATACGATTAAAACGCGTGCATAGAACTCAGTGATGCGCCATCTTAATCTACCAGCGATGTGGAGGAAGCGATCCAGCGCCACCCCGACTAGGCTCCAGATACTGGCGACACACTGTCCTATCAGGATGCAATAGACTAGCAGACAGGACCAGTAAGGTGGAGACGAGTGGCTGATGACGATGCCGAGGATCATAGAGAGCCCGAGCAGGAAATCGGCCACGGCGAGGCTGATCAGGAAGGCAGTCGTGACGCTACGCAGCCTGTGGGATCCGCACACCGTCGCAAGTACAAGACCATTGGCAACGATGGTCCACGTGCACACAAGGACCTGCAGGATCAAGCTCACTATGAGAGATCTCGGATTACCATCGCTTCCGTGCGTCACTCCTGCTGTGTCGTTCTCAAGTTCACTAACCAATGGATCCATTTTGTCTGTCCTGTCACTTCCAACTTTCCCCACACTTATACACGATGACTCACAGATTTCTATGGCGTGATAGTTGTTAGCACACCACAAGGAGAATCAAACTCACATGCATCCTCTGAGCAGCTCGAATGGAAGGAATGCTTTAGAATGTTGTAAACCTCGCAGCATTATTATTGTCTTTAAACTTCGTCGAGACAATGATTTTGATGTTTCCGATCTTGAAAAATGTAGCCG